>NC_057799.1:68513142-68536073 GCF_018294505.1 Triticum aestivum | reverse complement strand
TGGGCCACGGCCCAGGGGGTTTTCTCTTTTTTTTGTTTTTTGTTTTGTAATTTCTTTTCTTTTATTTATTTTCTTTTCTGTTTTAAATCATTTTAAATTATCTAGGAATTTTATAAAAATGTGTTTATTACACCATATTTACTTATGCAAAATATGGCACCTCCCGAACATTTTTGTTTTAAATTTTGAAAATCTTTTATTGTCGACATTAATTTAAATTTGAATTTTGAAACGGTTTGACCTAACGGTAGATTAGCAGCAGTAACTGTGGTGACGTGGCACCATTAGCGTGGGATTACTGTGGCTTGATTATCCGGGCGTTACATCGGCCTTGCTAACGGCCGCGCCCTGCGCCTCCGTCAGGGCGCTGTTAAGCGTGTCCTTCTCCTGGGACAGCTTCAGGGCCTGCTCCTTCAGCCCGTCGCGCTCCACCTCCAGCTCCTTCACCTTGCTGGCGTGAACCTGGGCCTGGGCATCGAGCGCCTCTTTGTGCCTCTGCTCCAGCTCACTGGTCCGCTCCAAGACAAGCTTCCCCACCTCTTCATCCTTGCCGCGGAGCGTGGCGGCAAGCTTCCCCTCGCACTCGGCAAGGTCCTCCTCCTGGGAGTTCAGTGCAGCCTCGTGCTGGGTCCGGGCGGCTTCGGCGGCGGCGGCCAAATTCTTCGCCGTTTCTTGGGCCTTCTCGACGTCGGCCAGCTTCATGGTGAGCTCCACATCACGCTTGGCCAGCTCGCCCTGGGCGGTCCTCAGCTCCTCGTGAGCCTGGCGGAACCAGTCTCGCGTCTCGGCGACGCGCTTCTGGAGGTCCACCTCCACCTTCTCCGCCACCGCCATCCTGGACTTAGCCTTGTCCAGGCGGGCGCGGTGGAGCGCCTGGAGCTTCCGGAAGCTGGCGCCCATGGCGTGGAGGAGCCGCTCTTCCTTGGAGCCGTCGCCACCAGCGCTCGGCTTGTCAACGATCTCAAGCCCGGCGGCGGCAAGCACCTCGTCGTCAAAAACCTCCCCCTCGACGGGAGCCCTGGTGCTCGACGCGCCTGGGAGGTGGACGAAGAGATCGTCGCCCACCTTCAGGTACTTGCCGGAGCCAGAGGCGGCAGAGGAGGAAGGCTGGTGATCGACCACCTCCTCCTTGGCAGCAGCCCTGTCGGTCTCTTCGGCAGGCTCCTTGCTGGCCTCCTCGGCAGTAGCCTTGCGAGGCTCCCCGGCGGGCCCTTCGGCGGCGTCCTCCGCAGCACCACTGGCGTTTTCCTTGGCGGCGATCTTCTTGCCCTCCACTGCGGCGTCCTTGGCCACGTCCTCGATGACGGTGTCCAGGTACTCCCGATCCGCCAAGAGAGGATCTGGGTATCAAGAAGAGGGTGGGGTAGAGCCAAGATCAAAGATTCAAAAATAAGAAAGAAAGCGGGGACGAAAGGCCAGAGACTTACCAGTGCCAGGCTGAGAAGCAGAAGTCCCCTCCCCGCACTACTAGGAAAAGGGCTATAGCTAATATGGACATTAATGGCGCACCATGTATGTGGTGCGCCATTAGTGTCCTCATTACTAATGGCGACCGGACACACGGTGCGCCATTACTAGCAATTTTTTTCTGAAACTATTAATGGCGCACCAGGGCACAGTGCGCCATTTCTAGTTTTAACTAGTAATGGCGCACCACACACTCTGTGCGCCACTACTAACAAATTTTTTACTTTTTTTTCAAAACTAGTAATGGCGCACCTGGGTACAGTGCGCCATTACTAGTTCAAACTAGTAATGGCGCACCTCAACCACGGTGTGCCACTACTAACAATTATATATATATATATATTTTGCAAAACTAGTAATGGCGCACCACGTAACAGGTGCGCCATTAGTAACCAGGGTTACTAATGGCGCATTATTAAGTAGTGCACCATTGATAACCTGAGAGCAACTAGATATTTTGGACAGCCACCTACCACTCTCACTTTCCCCACTTCATTCTCTCCACCTCCTCCTCCAAGCTTGTCTCGGCTGCCTCCTCCTCCTCACCTCATTTGCACCATAGATTCACCCAAATTAAGTGGTTAAATTACCTTTTTTTATAGGTAAGTAAGGGGAAAGCTTTCTTTATGTTGTAGATCTACTTTTTTCTCCCTCCAACAACGTGCACATGCACTTTTTATGGCCTAGATCTACGTATGTTTGTGGTGTTGCATATGTTTGTGTTTGCAGGTACCGGTATTTGAAATGCGATAGTTGCCAATATTTTGCCGGAATGTTGATTCATTTCCGTTTCGGCGAGAATTTAGCACTATGCATTCTTTTTGGTCCTATTTTTAGGCAAAGTCATGCCAAATTTTTTCTTGGTTCTAAAATATCGTTTTGCTCTACCCCGCAGGCGACCATGGTCCGCACGATGACTGAAGGCATCGTGAATAGATTTTTGAGCTTCGCGAAGGCCGAGATGCTTCAAAAGAACAAGACGGAGATAAGATGTCCGTGTCGAAGATGCAAGCTGAAGAGCCTTATTACGGACCCGGATTCCGGATAGGTGCGGGACCACCTGCTCTTGCGTGGTTTCATGGATGGCTATCGGTGGCAAGGTGATGAAGATGTCTATGAAGTCGTCCATGGGGGCCGGGCAAGAAATGAAGAAGGGTAGCAAGACAACCACCGCGGCGAGGGCGGGCGAGAAGACGAAGAATCTTCAGGACATGATCACGATGGTGATGCAGTACACAGTCATCATGTAGAAGATGCCGGACATGATCATGAGAAAGATCAAGACGAAGGGCATGATCATGAAGATGAAGATGACGGAGCAGATGACGATGGACCATCGATGGGCCGGGTGCAGGACTCTCATATTCAAGAGCTGCTTCTCAAGCAGACGTATAACACAAGAGCTGCCACCCGAGAGAATGCCAAGCTGGATCAACTGGAGATAGACGCGGTTACTCCATTGTATGAAGGATGCAGGCCCGAGGATACCCACCTGAAAGTAACGCTCATGGCTCTGGAGATGAAGGTAAAACACAAAATGACCGACGCATGCTGCGACGAGAACATGTCATTCTGGCACGAACGTCTTCCCAAGGGGAACAAGTGCCCGACCAGTTTCGAGGAGGCGAAGAAAATCGTGTGTCCTCTGGATTTACCGCACGTGAAATACCATGTGTGCATGAAGAATTGCATCATTCATCGGGACGAGCAGGCGGAGTCTACCATATGTCCGGTGTGCGGTGTCACTCGATACAAGAAGAGGAAGAAAGCTCCTCGAAAAGTGGTGTGGTACTTTCCGATCACTCCTCGTCTGCAGCGGTATTGCGCGGACCCTAAGCTAGCAAAGCTCCTGTGTTGGCACACGGATAGAGAGGAGAAGAAGCGAGAAGATGATGGAAATTATCCGGAGATAAATAAAAAGACAAGATGCTGAGTCACCCTAAGGATGCGAGCCAGTGGCAAGCGTTGAACTTCGAACACCCAAAATTTGGGGACGATCCAAGGAACATCGTGCTGGGCACGAGCACCGATGGAGTCAATCCGTTTGGCAGCCAGAGAAGCACACATAGCACCTGGCCTGTGTTTGTGTGGATGTACAACCTTCCCCTCTGGTTGTGCATGAAGAGGAAGTACATTCACATGAGTATGCTAATTGAAGGGCCGAAACAACTAGGGAACGACATCAATCTGTATCTGGGGCTGCTGAAAGAGGAGCTAGACACGCTGTGGAGAACGCCAGCCAATACGTGGGATGCCGCAGAGAAAGAATATTTCCCTATGACAGCCGCACTGCTCACGACAGTGCCCGACTATCTCGGTTACGGATATCTCGCGGAGCAGGTGGTCCACGGATTTTCTGGATGCGTCAGGTGCATGGATGACACAACGTATCGCCAGCTAGATAGAGATCCCGGGTCTTCGAAAACCGTGTTTATGGGACATCGAAGGTGGCTTCGCGACGATGACTCATGGAGAAAACGCAAGGATCTGTTCGATGGTGAAACCGGACCCCGAAGACGCCCGCGTACGAGGAGCGGCGAGGAAATACACGAGTTGTTTAAAAATTGGAAAGAGTGCCCGGAGCCGGGAAAGAAGCGAAAGGCGCTAGAGCCGCTACTGAAGGTATGGAAAACGAGGTCTCTTTTCGGGGACTTGCCGTACTGGAAGATCCACCGTGTGCCTCACGGCCTTGATGTCATGCATGAAGAACGTGTGTGAGAGTCTGCTTGGTACCCTGCTCCACATGCCAGAGAGGACCAAAGATGGGCCGAAAGCAAGGGCAGGCTTGAAATCAATGGGCATCAGGGAGGAGCTTCACGCTAATGATGATCATGATGAGGCGAAGCAGGACACGGAAAGTCGTCGCAATGGCAAAAAGGCCAAGAAGACCGGAAATGATTACCCTCCCGCGTGCTTCACTCTAAGTCAGGAGGAGATCGAGCAGTTTTTCACCTGCCTTGTAGGAGTAGAACTTCCTTACGGTTACGCGGGGAAGATAAGCAGATACCTAGACTCAGCGAAGCAGAAGTTCAGCGGGATGAAGTCTCACGACTGTCACGTGCTGATGACGCAGATACTTCCAGTTGCAATCCGTGGGATCATGGACGCGCACGTCCGTGAAACGCTATTTGGCCTATGCAAATTTTTTGATGTCATCTCTCGGAAGTCGGTTGGCGTGAGGCAACTCAGAAGGCTACAGGAAGAGATCGTGGTGATACTATGCGAGCTTGAGATGTACTTCCCGCTGGCATTCTTCGATGTTATGGTGCATCTGCTGGTCCATATCGTGGAGGATATCATCAAACTCTGGCCGACGTTCCTGCACAGCATGATGCTGTTCGAAAGGATGAATGGTGTCATCAAAGGATATGTTCGCAACATGTCACGTCCAGAGGGAAGCATAGCCAGGGGCTTTTTGACCGAAGAGTGCATCTCCTACCACACGAATTACATAGCCATCGAGAACCCCGTTGGTCTGCCCGTCAATAGGCACCTCGGCAGGCTCGCTGGATGGGGTCACCGCGATGGTCGCCGCGAAATGCATGTCGACTCTGAGGGTCAGCTCGCCGACTTTCAAAGAGCAAACCTCGTCGTGCTACAACACATAGACGTGGTCGATCCTTGGGTGGTAGAGCACAAAACCTTTATTGAGAAGACGCACAATGACCGAGGCCAACAGAGGACGGACGGAGATATAATCAAAGAGCACAACTCATGTTTCACGCGTTGGTACATGAGGATTCTTCCGCGGAAGAAAAACTCATATTCGCCTTGTCACAGGGCGCCGAGGACAACCTGATGACCTATGAGGCGTACGATATCAATGGCTACACATTCTACACTGAGGACAAGGACATGAAGAGCGATGGTTATCAGAACTCCAGGGTAACGATGGAATCCTACACCGGTAACGACAAGGACAGATACTACGGAAGGATCGAGGAGATCTGGGAGCTGAGCTACGCTGGAGAGAAGGTCCCGATGTTCCGTGTCAGATGGGCCAAGAGCGTCCTAAAAGAAGACAGGTATTTCACCACCATGGTTATACCCGAAGCCAAATCCAAGACCGCGGGCGCAAACGTCACCGCGAAAAATGAGCCATGGGTACTGGCTTCCCAAGTGGGCCAATGCTTCTTCATTACCGACCCGTCAAAGCCCAGTCGTGTTATCGTGAGGAGAGGCAAAAGGAAGATCATCGGAATGGATGGAGTCGCCAATGAGCAAGACTTCGACAAGTACGGCAACCCGAATATGGAACATGACGATGACGATGAAGTGCCATACACCACAAGAAGAAGCAGGACCACCCTACCTAAAGGACGTCCGTTCAATAGAAGAACTCCATTTGCGAAAAAGAAGGCAAGAAGATTGTGAAAAGATAGCTAGCTAAGGTCGATTGTATTTAAATCGCAGTCTTCATTTCTCGATTGTATTTCGACATATTGAAATGATATTTCTTCTGTTCTAGTCCTCATGAATATTTATTTATGTTTATTATGGTATTGAATTTCTAACTCACAAAAAGTATTGAATTTGTTAATATTTTTTGAACTCATGAATATTTTTTAATTTCATGGGCACGTTTTGAATTCATGAATATTTTTTTCAAATTTGATGATATTTTTTCATATTCATAAATATTTTACCAATTCACAAATGAATGCAATTAAAAATCCAAAAAAAAAACAAATTTGATGATATTTTCAAATAACAAATTTGATGATATTTTCAAATGACAAATTTGATGATATTTTTTCATATTCATAAATATTTTCAAATAACAAATTTGATGATATTTTTTAAAAACTTATTACTGTTTTTATAAAAAATTATTACTGTTTCATTATTCATTTTCTAAAAAATTATTAGATGCAACAAAAAAATAATAAAAAAGTTACTAATGGCGCACCAGAGGAGGGTGCGCCATTGCTATCACTATTTTTATAAAAAATTATTACTGTTTCATATTCATATTCATTTTCTAAAAAATTATTAGATGCAACAAAAAAATAATGAAAAAAGTTACTAATGGCGCACCGGAGGTGGGTGCGCCATTGCTATCACTGTTTTTATGGCGCACCCCTAGATGGTGCGCCATTACTAACCTTCCCCCCTCTAGCTATGTATGTGCATTCTGTCCATCGCTCGCCACATCCCCCTTCCCTCCCTCGCCAGATCCCCGCACCCGCGCCACCGCCGCCGCCGACCCCCCGCACCCGCTCCGACGACCCCCGCGCCCGCTCCGACGACCGCTGCGCCCGCTCCGACGAGGTGCACTGCCCACTGCTTCTTCCTCCTGGACCACCAGCTGGAGCCAGGAAGCTCTCCTCCGCGAGATCGCCTCGCTCCACCACCGTCGGCATCGCCGCTGCCGCCGCCTCGACCTGCAACACCGGCGCCCCCCGACCTCTCCAAGCACACCCCGACCTCACTGTGAGCCACCATTCGTATCCCCTGTCTCCCCATGCTTGATTTTCTGCCATAGCACCATCCTGGACAAGGCCGAAGCCAGCGTCCGCCATTGTTCAGTGGCTAGGGGAACCGATGCGCCGGCAGGCAGCCACACCCGTGCGGCTGCTAATTTAGCTGGCGCCGGCCGAATTTCTAGGGCTGTAGCTGTTGATTTAGCGGGGGCGGGCGGGGTGGAGCCCGACAACCTCTCGCGTTCCTTCTCCGCGCGCTTCGCCGTCCCCTCCAGGGTCCTGCAGCGGGTCGCCGTGTAGACACGACACGGCCCGGCGCCGGCAGCTGACCGGCGTTTCTTTTGTTTTCGTTATCTGTTTCTTGTTTCCTCATCTCTGTCTCAGTTTTGGAGTCGTCAACAACTGTGAAAAGGAATGTTCTTTGCCCACCTGTAAATGGTAGCCCCTCAATCCCAATATCATGATCAGCATCTGCACCAATCTTCATCGATTTTGCCCCAGACCTTTATGAATCTTGCAGCAAGATGCAAGCAACTCACTCACATGTCTTGCAATGTTGAATCAGATATACACACTGTGATAATGATTTGCTTAGTTCCAACTTCCAACATCTATCAAACATGTGAAAACAGTTGTTCCAAGAATCCAAGTGCAAATCTTACCAGAAAATGTTTATCCCTTTTATGCTCTCTCTTTACAGATTTATTAAACTGAACAATCTCATCCAATTCAAAGTGTGTGCGCAGCAATTAGGTGTAAAGTGCAGATAACCTAGCTTGGTCAAACATGTTTCTTGGTGATTACGCGATGCGTCCGCACATATGAGGTTGATTGGAGTCCTCCGTGTTCCTCTTTTTCAATGCACCAAACGCTTGCAAATTTGACCACCAAAAGGGATTTTCACGAAGAAGTGACAGCGAAATATCTGACCATCTACAGAAAATTCACACACAACAACGACAATGTACCGAATATCCTACACTTTTATCACTGTCAGATGGCTTACTTATAACTTTTTTGTGTGCAGCAGGTCAGTTCAGCGGTTCCGGCTCCTCGGGACCATTATCGGTTCGCCCAAGTAAGTAAACTCTATTTCATGTTTTTTCTGTTTTAATCCTTGTGCTCAGAGGACGACCTGCTATATATATGACTGATGCCCGAGAGATCTTTTTTTACCGATTCCCTCACTGGAATGACCTTATCTCATTGTAACAAGAAGAAAGACTTGATTATTTGGCTCGTTAATAAAACATTGTTGTGACCTTTGTTTCCTTGGATCAACTAAAGAATGGTTTCCTTGTTGTGACCTCTTGGATTCCACGGTTTCCCATAGCATTTAACCTATAGGTCAATCAACTTGCTTTGCCTCCCATACTTTTCTTCCACTTTGCAAGAACTATAGGTTTTGTGGTAGTATCATGTTTGCTCTGTGATACTCAGTCCGCAATTTATAACACAACTTGGTCAAATAACTATCGAAATTAAGTTCCTTCTTTTTGCCTGCATCGATGTATGCTCCTATGAAGATCCAAATGTATCATCAGAATGTAGGTGCTGTGTTGTGTCATTCTTCATGCTGAGAACTTCAGCTTTTTCAGTTATTGCACTTCTGTAGGTTTGGTGGGAGTGGTTATGTGTCATGCATGTCTTTGCTAGGATCGGACAGTTATAGTGAAAGGCTTCTGTATGAAGAAAAGAAAATGTGATCATGGTGAATGAATTATGTACACTAGTTAGAGCATTAGTGTGGTTTGCTGGTGAAAAGGGTATCAAGGGATGCACATTGTGGGGGTGATGCTTACTAACACTATGACAAACAAATTCAGAATGTGCCGGACTATATGTTCATTGGTACTACTTGTGATGCTGCTGCTGTACTACTTGGGAATTTTGTCAACTTGTGATGTAGCTGCTGTACCCCGAGAGGCCCTTGAGTTTGCCGGAATGTCGATTAACTTCCGTTCCAGCAAATTTGGGTACTCCTTATGTCCTATTTCCAGCAAAGGTCATGCTGAAATTTTCCGTGAATTTTAGCACGACTTTGCTAAAAATAGGACATATGGGGTACTTGCGACTAATGCATGGGCCGGGGTATCTTAGTACTTAATTAAGTAGGATCAACTGCCTCTTGTGTTATACATATAGAAGTGTGATATCAACTCATAGTTATTACTAATGTCAGTTGCTCGTCATCGATAAACCCTATTCTGGTAGGGTGACCTACTAAAAAAGCCCATACCACATATTCTATTTGGATGGCCCTGCTAACCCTTGACCATAAATACTTGAGTTGGATGTAGCAGGCTTAAAGAATGAAATGTTTTTAGGCCAACTCCACTGGGCCTGGCTGAAAATGCACAAGTGTGCATGACTAACAATATTCTATTGTAAAGCTAAACAGGAAAGAGGAACCACTCATCCTAACCATTTGCTCTCAAAATTACCACTTCACTTCTTACTACTGAAAATCCTAGACCATCTCCATTCACCAATAGCTCAAACCAGTTCGAAGGGCGTGCTTTCACCACACAGTGGATTATCTTATTGGACCCAACAGATATTTGCTGAAGTAACTTCCTATTCACGTAAAGGCATGAATTATCCAAATCTTGATTCATCCTCATTAAATCTTTCCATCTGAATGGATTCTGCTACCTATCTATCCTCTACAAGACCCTCCACCTATGTTTCTAATTAGATACCTTTCTTTCAACTCTTAACCAGTTCCATTTCTCCACTAGAATTTTCCCTAGAACTTGTTATATCAACCAATCAACTCCTTATTAGAAGAACTCCACCAGAATTTTCCCTAGAACGCATGCAAGCTTCCAGGTCCTCGTAGGGTCTCCATTATAACTCATAAGAACTTGTAAATGCAATCTATTAGTGCAAGAAGTGAATGAAACTCTATTACTTAATTAAGATTTAACAAAATGTCAATATTACTTAATTAAGTAGGATGAACTTAGTTGTTATAATATTTTCAAGATGATATGATGATGATGGCTTTTAGGGTGCATCGTCATCGATAAACCCTAAATGATGAAAACATGGGCTTTCGGCGTGCCTCGGCGTCGACAAACCCTAAATGATAAAACCTTGGCTTTTACGGTGCCTCGGCATCGACAAACCCTAAATGATAAAACCTTAGCTTTTAGGGTGCCTCGGCATCGATAAACCCTAAATGATGAAAACTTAACTTAGCATTTAGGGTGCCTCAGCGTTGACAAACCCTAAATGATAAAACCTTAGCTTTTAGGATGCCTCGGTGTCGACAAACCCTAAATGATGAGACCATGATAATTCCTCACAAACCAACCCTTAAATAACACTGAGCCATTATGCCGTCACACCCTTGAAGCCTTGCGGGCATTTGCAGCCCTTAGCTTGTTCATTCTGTAGATTTCCAAAATTTAGTTTTGTACCGCACACCGAAGCCAACTTTTTGGCGACATTCCTCGAGAATTAGGTTATTTGGTCAACTTAGAGATCTTGTTCCTTGACAATAACCAACTTTTTGACCAAACTTTTTTCCTATTTAGAGCGAAACATGGCCCACAACGATGAGGCCGGCGGTTCGGGCAAGGCATTCTGGGAGCTGTCCCAGGAGATGGAGGAAGAACCTCACCGCTATGAGGACGCCGCGGAAGACACCTTCCTGACTACACAACCCCTAGTGGCGTCGGGGATGACACCACTGATGGTGCCGCCGAGGATGCCACCACTGATGATGGCAGCGCACACACAGATGGCAGCCAACCAAAGAGGCAACGGAAGGACCGGCGCCCGAACATGCTCGGCACCGTCAAGGAGGAATTTACTGAAGTGTCCTCCGAGGGGCATCCAACGGCGCCCAAAGAAATAGTCAAGGGGTACGCGGGACAACTCGGGTGCATTCTCCGGAGCACCGTCTTGATCAACACCGAGAACCTAAGGCATCGTGACCGAGGGAATTTGCGCAACCTCCTCTTCACGAAGCTGCACGAACGATACAAGTTCCCCGGTGACTTCGCAAACACACGCCTCTCAGAGAATAAAGTGAACAGTGCCGCCCTCATGAAGATGAGCACGGCCTTGGCTACTTGGAGAGCCGCGGTGAAGAGAATGATTGAAAAAGGTGATAGTTATGAGCAGATCAAGGAGAAAATCCTTCGATCAGCGAAGATGACTACCGGGAGTTCAAGATCAAGTGCGAGAGCAACGCAACCATGGAATCAAGTCAGTGGGAGAAAGATATGCGGGACTTGAACTTAGGGGTCCACAAACTCGGTCCCGGCGGTTACAGAGTGGCGGAACCTATATGGGACAAGGAGGACGCGGAGCGTGGCGAGCAAGGCCTACTGCCCCTCTTTGAGAAATACCGTGACAAGCAGACCAAGAACTATGTCAGGGCCCGGTACAAGATTGACCCGGTAACCAAGGAGCTTACCACGGATCCGAAGCCAAGGCGCTTGAGCGTGTTCTGGTAAGGAATACACCCCCGCGTAATTAGCTCCATATGGTTGCATTCTAATTAATGAAGCCAAATTTCTAAATGGTTCACGTTCCTTCCGCAGGACACTGAAAGCAGTAGCGCGGGGTCGTCTCAGAGCTCCCCTTTCGACACCCCTTTAAATAGGGCATTGAACGTAATGAAAAACAAGGATAAGCTCAGTAAGCCGTCATTAGCTGGTCGTGTGGCCGGAAAATGCTTGTCCACGAAATGGTCGGAATACTATACCGCTGGGCGAAAGGAGAGAAAGACCAGCTTGGAAAGCCAGGAGCGCGAGGTTCAACAACTCAAGGCACAAGTGGCACAGATTCCGGAGATGGTCGAAGAGCAAGTGCGAGACCAACTGGGAGCGACGATCACCGCCATTATACCTACCTTGGTTTTTGGGCCTGCAGGCGTGGATGGCGGGCGGCCAATAGGGGCCGCCCCCGATTCCCAGCTTCATGGGTAGCAACTCGCGCAACGCGTCGGCGGCGCCATTGGTGTCTCCGGCGGACGCGTCATTGGTGTGTCTCGCGGCGGCGGCGGCATTGCAGCTTAATGCACCCGGGTGTGGGAAGAATACGCCGGCCGGCACCTCGGCAGCAAGCGGCCCCTTCATCAATTGCACGCGGCGGTGCCTCGACATTAGTCGGGCTCGATGCCATCACGGTAACTAATTAAGCCTCTCGGGCGATGACTTCATCTCCTTGCCTTTGACTGGGCATCCCTGACGCCCTACATGTTTTCGCAGGGCGCCGCCGACGTTCCATGCACTCTCCTGCACTTCGTGGACAGCGAGTTGATCGATGTCGCCAAGGCCAGAATCGTTCAACCGGGCAACCACCTGTTCCACGGTAATCCCATGCCACCCAACGTGTATAGGGTTCAACTGGTTCGGGTGCTGCGGGGCTGTGACGACTTGTTATCTCCGTTTCGACCCTCTGGGGCCGACGAAGATGATGTGATGACCCTCAGCGCCTGCTTAAGCTGGCCCCTGCTTTGGCCGAAGAGCCAGATTCGTTTGGGGGCGGGGGACACCACTCCATAGACAACACCGCCAGTCGTGCCGGCGCCAAGCCATGGCAACAACGCCGCAACGCTACCGGACATGCCGGACATGCATATGGCACAGGATCCGGACATGCATATGGAACAGGATTCGGATGACGACGACGACGACGATGATACATTTACCAACGTCGATAAGTACTTCAACGAACATGGGTACGGTGATGAATTCTTGGGGCCTCCTTCTCAAGAACCCAACCCTGCAAAAGACGATCTAGCTGGTACCACGGAGAAACCCAATTGCAACAGGCATCGTCTAGCGTTTAGTTCTCTGGAGACGCCTCCAGCTGCCGCCTTCACCGAGCCTCAGATAGCCGAGGTGCGAAATATTATCAGCCCCAACACACTCAAGAAGGCGGTCTCTGAGCAGAACTCGATCCCATTACAGCAGAAGAAGAAGGGACGGAAAAGAAAGACTAACAAGGGAGCGAGCCAGCCGGCACCGAGTACGATCTGTGCTCAGGACGGGCCACATTCACCTAAGGATATCTCGAGGAGGGTGCGTGTGGCGGGTAGGCCGATGCTACCGACTAATCTGCTCAATGCTGCAACCGGTGCTATGCGGAGTCTGCATGACAGTGTTCTTTCTTTGGAGAAGTGGCGTCTCTCCGAGAATGATGTGGCATACCCGGTTTTCGTGGCCAAGGTGCCAGAGGGCAAGGGCTTTGTGGATAGCGCCATCGGGGGTACGATCGTCTTGTGGTTTGATGACATCTTCGCTACGTTTAACCTTCATCCGCTGCACTACACCTTCGTTCGGCTATTTTCGCTGAGTATGGAGATGCGGATCATTAGAGACAAGACCCCAGACATCGTGATAGTCGACCCCTTCTACATGCGTGCCAAGATCTTGGGCAGCGCTGGGGACCGGCTAGTCGTGAGTTTATACCCCGAAGGCGTCATTCTGGCAAACCCAGATAAGGATAACTTCCTCGTGCCTTACATTCCCGAGTAAGTCATCCCCTCACCGCCCCGTAACATATGATTTCTTAGATTTCGATCGTTCTTTTTTTTCTAACATTCTGTGTTTTGTGCAGTGACACACATTGCACACTCATCCTCTTAAGCCCGAAATATTCCATGGCCACGTATTTCGACTCGGACCGTCAGTCGAAGAAAGACTACACAAATATCAAGAAAGTTCTTGATGATGTTCTCCCCGGCTACACCAGATCTGGAGGCACCTTCAGTAGGCCAATTCGTAGGTATGGCAAGCACGTGTTCGCCCACAATAGGATGTTCCCCTACGTCAAGCAGCCGCCTGGCGGTCAGAAGGATGCCTACTAAGCCCTCCATCACATGCGGGCGATCGTACGGGACCATAATCACCTTCTGCCACCAAATAATCTCAAAGATTGGGCCGCACGCTTGTTGGCAATCCAGGACACGGACATCAGACAAGAATTCTTTCGCATCCAGTCGGAGTTTGCGGAAATCATCCATCAAGATGTTCTTCATACCTCGCGGCAGTTCTACCTCAAATATCAACCGTCCAACAGTGAGATAGAAACAACGCTACAAATGCAGGCTGACAATGCCCACGATTTCATGACCATCACGACAGACGGCGGCTTCATCCACGCTCCGGTCCCTGAGTCAAGTCGAAAGTAGTGATGCTATGTAGTTCTAAAAATCGATTAGCTCATGTTGTAATTAAACTTTAATGAACTTGTATGTCTCTTCGGTTTGGACAATCGCTCAACTTATATGTAATCGATGCTATTTATTAGTAGGACCATGAATCGTGCTATTAATGTCTTGCTTTTCTCTTCCGATCCTTTTGTTGCATACTTATATATTGCTTATGTATTGTCTGTGAATTGCTACTAACGTTTTGTTTGGCTAGTGCATAGAGATGCCGTCGTATGTCGTGTACAAGGGTAAGGTTCCCGGAGTCTACGACGACTGGGAGGAGTGTCGGAGACAGGTTCACCGTTTCAGCGGTAACAGTTACAAATGGTACAACACTAGGGCGGAGGCGGAAGCTAGATACGCGCGCTATCTAGCGGGAGAGAGGAGGGAGCGGAGGAGGAACCGGATGAAGACCAGTTTCATCGTGATGATGCTAATCATTATGACCGCAGCTCTCTTCTATGTGATGGTAGTTTATATGATCGATATCGACTTGTAATGTGAAGACAAACTCGCTACTCGCGGTCTCGAGACTTGTAATGTTCTAACTTTGTTCGGTCTTTTGAACTCGGAGACTAATATGATGAATTGTATTCGAAGACTAATCTTCTATTGTATTCGATAAATCTGCTGTTTATATGTTGTGCTGTCTATATTCTGTGCAGTAATATATTTTGTAACCTGTGCAAATATCAGAAAAGAAAAAAAATCCTAATATTCATACTAGTGGCGCACCACACTACACTTTAGTGGCGCACTGCAATAAACACACTAGTGGCGCACTATCTAGTAGTGCGCCATTAGTAACCCAGAGCACAAGGTAAACATGGCCGCCTGGGAGGCATAGTAATGGCGCACCGTTTGACATACTAATGGCGCACTCCCTAGTGCGCCATTAGTATTAGTTACTAGTGGCGTGATGATAGTGGCGCACCTGTAGTGCGCCATTAATGGCCAAAACAGGTGCGCCACTAATTAGCCCTTTCCTAGTAGTGCCGCCAACATCTGGCGCCGAGGCGAAGCCACCAGAGCCCAAGTTCTCCTCCTCTACCTCCGTGTGCGTGGGCTCGGCGTTTGGCGCCCTTGCCGGGGACGCCCCCCGGGGCGGCGTGGTCGATGGGGGCGGTGTGTTGGGAGTAGCCCTCTGCGGCTCCTGCTGCTGCTGCTCTCCTCCTGCATACCTGGCAAGGTCAGCACCAAAGTGTCGAACCCCTGACACATGTCGACGAGGGGGGAGTAAGGAACTTACGCTGGGGGCTGCGCCGGGGGCTATTATCCAGGGTGCTCAACACCACCAGTGGCGCCCTTGAAGTACCAACCGGGGGCTGGCCGCCCGCCGAGGTCTTGGCCCTCTTCACCCTCTGGGCCAGCGTCTCCGCGTCCCTGCAAAGATGAAAACGAGTCAAGACAAGTGACACAGATTGAGGAGACAGAGATGACAGGAAAGACCCAGATACTCACTCGTCGTCCACCTCCTCCTCTGTTGTTTTCCTCTTCCTCCTCGAGTTGAGGGATCTGAAGTCGAAGGTGACCCCCGCGTCGGCGTCCGCAGGAGGAGGGGAGGAAGGCAGAGTCTGGGCATGCTTGGGCGAAGAAGAGGCAGATGCTCTCTTCTTCGCCGCCGCGGCCCTCGTCTGACGCGCGGACTCCTCTGGGGACTTTGGCCGCCGCGCCACCTTGACGGGCCGCACCGGCTCGCCAGAAGTGGCTCGCCGCAGGACTCACCCTCTCCCCGTGGCCGGAGGGTTAACCGCCCCGTCCTCCTCTTCCCCGAGCACCACGACCTCTGCCTTGCCCCCTCCCCCTTCCCCTCGCGTCCGGCTCTACCACCGCGGGCTCAGGAGGAAGAGGGACGCGCTGTTCAGCGGCGACCCTCGCCGCCACCGTCGAGGGACAGGATTCCCCTTCTCCATGGCGGGTGAAAGGAAGAAGCAGAAGCAGGAGGATATAGATGACTGAAGAGTGCGGGATGCCATCCCCCCTTCCCTCTCCTTATAAAGGGGCGGGGTCGGGGCTCGGCTGCCCCGCTCGGCCAATCCAGCTACTAGAGGCGCAGGGAATCGGGACCGACCCGTTGCCCCAACCAACGACGGCCCGGTTTCCCGTCTCCACCGCTTGCCACCCCAAGCGCATGGAGGACGCGTGGCGAACGTGCAGAACCGAGGGGATGGGTGACGCACTCTCCCCACCCTGTGATCGTGGGGTGTAGACGCCTTGAAGACCGCGACCCGACCCCATTCAGTAAATGAGCCGCGCCTCCACGCCTCCCTCTTTTTACGGGGAAGGCGCAAGCCGCCTATTTACTGCGATATGACGCATGCGTGCGGGAACCGCCCCACGCATGCCGCCCACTTCACGCGCAACCATCAACGTCGCGCATCCAATGCGGGTCGTGGGAAGCGCAGCGTGCGAAAAGTTTTACCGCGGTAAAAACCGCCCCGTCTGCCCGCGCACCGTGTTAGACCTGGCCCAACAACGTGTCACGCTTATGTGTGGCCCAGGCCCGGGGGCTCCTGTCGGTGTACGAAAGAAGGGGAGCATCTTTGTACCCCTTACTTGTGCACGGGCAGTCGGAGCCGCGCCCACGGCCACACCAAGCAGAATAGGGGAGGTGAACCAAGGTAAAACCGAAGCCCAAGACAATCAAGACGACGCCAAAGCCAAGAACGCAAAGAAGCAGAGGGGCGGAGCAGCTTTCCCCGGCAAGACCCTTGCCGGGGACGGCCTCAGCAGTCCCGGCAAGACCCTTGCCGGGGCAGCACGCCCCAAACACCAACAGAGCAAGCCGCCCTTGAGCCCACGGTCTCCAACACCATCAACCATGCTGAGCTAGGGCTCGGGAGGCACCTCTGTGGTGGCATGCCGATCTTTGTCAAGACCAAGGAATATTCAAGATCAGATGAGGATTAAGAGACAACGATCCTCGGCAAGATCCTTGCCGAGGAGAGCCACAAGACCCCCGGCAAGATCCTTGCCGGGGACGACAGCGCACCGCGGCAAGGCTCTCACAAAGGGCGTCAGCGGGGCTACTGCCAGGCCTGCACCAGCCAAGTCTCCACCGCTATTCGCATGCAGCTGCCAGCCCAACCAGCTGGGCAGGCACCTGCGTGGCAGCATGCAGCTTCCAGGCCAACTCAGCACACTCCTGCGTGGCGGCATGCGGATCTTCGTGAAGGCTCCACCACCGTGCCACCTCAGCTGCCTGCTTGCCTACATGGCGCCGCATGCATCGCTAGCCAGGGCGCGTGTCGAAGCGAGGAGGAGCGGCGACGGACGGGACGGGCCTCGCTCCAGTCCCCGATAAAGCTAGGGGACACCTTAGAAACGCATTAAATGCGTCTTGTCCTGTAATACGAGCGATAAGCTCATAACAATGTACGCCTTTCCACCTCCTGTGTGCCACTGTGGCAGCCCCTTTCGACTATAAAAGGAGGCCCATGGCATACTGGGTAAGGATTCGGCTCTTTCGAACCACTCAGCTACCATAGCTAGTTCGAGAGCTCAAGAACACTCAATACATCCACCAAAGCAGGACTAGGGTTTTATGCATCCTCGCGGCCCGAACCTGGGTAAACGATCCTTGTGCTGACTACTGATCCTGCTCTTTTTGGAACCCTGTGCCCCAGCAACCGTAGTAGGGATTCTTGTGATCCCATAGGTGTCGTTCCACACTGACACGCCGTCAGACATTTTCTATGTTCATAGTTGAAACATTAATTGAAAATCGATCGAAGGCAACTACCAGGATACTCAACACACAAATCCGTTGCACTCGATATTTCCTACATATTCTGGCACAAGTCATGCCAAAATTCACGGAAAAATCCGGCATGACCTTTGCTAAAATAGGATATATTGAGCGCCTGAAATTTGCTGGAACAGAAATGAATCAACACTCTGGCAAAACATAGGCCACTCAGAGGTGTAACCCGCAAACATGACCGACCACTTGGGCAAGCACATATCCTATTTGAGCAAGACAAGATTTACATTTCAAAATATCCTATAGGACTCATATTGACATGAGCATTCAATAAGCAAAACCAAATCTTAAAATAAATAAGTATTCAAATTAGCAAGCATTCAATAAGAAAAAGTAAATCATCTCATGCGTCCGTACATCGTCGAATATTATCACTAATACACCCCGAATAGTATCATACATATAACATCACTAATACAACTAAATCCCTAGCGCACGATGGGTATCGGCGCGGGCGGTGGACACCCAAAGAGAAGGAACCATCACAGGATCATAGCTCCAGTGAGATCCCTGGAGAACCTGCCAGGTATTGGAGAACCTGTGCTCCAACGCAAACAAGTAGCGACGGACGTGCGCGTCCTCCTCACTGACACGGTGACGTACCACCTCCGCGGGGTCCTCGAGCCTCTGGACTATCAGTGGCCCACGCGACCGCCACCAAAGAAGGTTCGGGTCAATGACGGGTTGACTCATCACCAAGTTGCGCCCCCCGGTAGGTAGCGCCTCCCGGTAGGTAGCGCCTCCCAGTACCAGCCCGGCGGAGCCCAGTCCCGGACATGGCCCATCTGGTCAAGCAGGTGTCCTCTGCCGAGTCGACGACGACGAGGATGCGGGATAGGCATTGTCGACGTCGATGCGGGAATAATTGCTTTAACTAGAAAAATAACAACAAATGTGACATGTTCAACTAGTTCTATTAATTCAACTAGTTCTTACTAAAAATAAACTTATGATAAATAAAAATAAACTAGTACCTAATTAGTACCTAGTTCTTACTAACTAATCAGTACCTAGGAACTACTGCCCTAATTACCATCTATTTTGATGAACCTAGGGGTGGAAAGTGGTAGCGGATATTCAAATTATCCATCTTAAAAGTGAAATAAGTGGTCACATTTTACTCATTTTATTATGCATTATAATAGTGTTTATTCATCATCTAAGAAAACATCCAAGCCGCATCCGTATCCGATAACATCCGCATCAGATTTGTTTCCACCCATAGATGAATCCAAACTAATTCGATGGAACTAAAATTTGAAGAACCCTAGGCAGAGGTAGGGGAAGGGGATGAGCAGGCGTGCTCACCTCGGGTGCCTGCGCTGAGGAAGGGGCAGGCGGCATCGAGGTCGGGGTCCGGCCTCGGGCGCGCGGCGGAGGGCAGCGTCGAGGTCGGGGTCGGGCGTGCCGTCGAGGTCGGGGTCGGGGGCGGCGTCGAGGTCGGGGGCGGCGTTGAGGTCGGGGGCGACGTTGAGGTCAGGGTCGGGGGCGGCGTCGAATTCGGGGTCGGGGGCGGCGTCGAGGGTGTGCGGAGAGCGACGGGAGAGCGCGCGGCGGCCGACGGGCGACGGCGGCGGCGACAGTGTAGGAGTTGGATTTGGGGGAAGTGGCCGTGGGGAAGAACGAACCGCGCGGTTAAGTCAGAAGTAGCAGTAGCGCGTTCCAGGAAGTGCGCTGCTGCTAAGCTAGCTACAGCGCGTTCCTCGATACGCGCTACTGCTATTCCTTTCTCTTTTCCCCCTTTTTCATTTATTTTTCTTTGCATTTTATTTTTTTCCTTTCACCTTTTTCTATTTCTTTCATTTTCATTTACTTTTCTATTTGCTTTCCATTTAATTTTATTTCCTTTAGCAGTAGCGCCTTTCAGCGTAAACGCGCTGCTACAAAGCAAGTAGCGGTAGCGCGGTTCGACGTAGATCGCTACTACTATGTGTATCCTATCGGCTAAACTGTGGGAATTTTAGTAGTAGCGCTTTTATCTTCAGGCGCGCTACTGCTACAATTGTATCTGTAGCGCCGTTTACATCAGCGCACTACTGCTACTTAGCACCAGCGTGCTTTTTTAAGACGCGCTACTGCTAAAGTTCTGTGTATAAGGTTTTCCCTAGTAGTGTGAGCCTCTACTTGACTAGCTCGTTGATCAAAGATGGTTAAGGTTTCCTAACCATGGACATGGGTTGTCATTTGATAACGGGATCACATCATTAGGAGAATGATGTGATGGACAAGACCCATCCGTTAGCTTAGCATAATGATCGTTCAGTTTTGTTGCTATTGCTTTCTTCATGTCAAATACATATTCCTTCGACTATGAGATTATGCAACTCCCGGATATCGGAGGAATGCCTTGTGTGCTATCAAACGTCACAACGTAACTGGGTGATTATAAAGATGCTCTACAGGTATCTCCGAAGGTGTTTGTTGGGTTGGCATAGATCGAGATTAGGATTTGTCACTCCGAGTATCGGAGAGGTATCTCTAGGCCCTCTCGGTAATACACGTCATAAGCTTGCAAGCAAATGACTAAGGAGTTAGTCACGAGGTGATGTATTACAGAACGAGTAAAGATACTTGCCGGTAACAAGATTGAACTAGGTATGAAGATACCGACGATCGAACCTCGGGCAAGTAACATACCGATAGACAAAGGGAATTACGTATGTTGTCATAAGGTTCGACCGATAAAGATCTTCGTAGAATATGTAGGAGCCAATATGGGCATACAGGTTCCGCTATTGTTTATTGACCAGAGAAGTGTCTCGGTCATGTCTACATAGTTCTCGAACCCGTAGGGTCCGCACGCTTAACGTTCGTTGATGATATAGTTTTATATGAGTTATGTATGTTGGTGACTGAATGTTGTTCGGAGTCTCGGATGAGATCATAGACATGACGAGGAGCTCCGTGGTGGTCCGGAGGTAAAGATTGATATATAGGATGATATGGTTAGGCCAAGGGGTAAAGCCCACAGGGCTTTAGGTCGGTGCAAAAGGAGTTTTGCGGAGGCCAGGCGGCCAAATGCCGGAGACCCTGGCGTCTGGCCCTGGGCCAGACGCCGAGGCCCATGGCGTCTGGGCCAGACGCCACGGAGTATGGCGTGGTCCTGGAAGTCCGAGAAGGACTCTTCCTTGCGGGCAAAACCTACTTTGAGGAGGCTTTTACTCCAAGTTTTGACCCCAAGGCTCAACATATAAATAGAGGGGCAGGGCTACCACCCAAGACACATCAAGATACACCAAGCGAAGTGCTGGCAACCACGTCCCTCTAGTTTATCCCTCATCATAGTTTCCGTTGTGTTTAGTGAAGCCCTGTGGAGATTGTTCTTCACCAACACCACACCACGCCGTCGTGCTGCCGAAACTCATCTACTACTTCGCCCCTCTTGCTGGATCAAGAAGGCGAGGACGACAGGACGTCATCGAGCTGAACGTATGTTGAACATGGAGGTGGCGTACGTTTCGGTACTTGATCGGGACGGATCGTGAAGGTGTACGACTACATCAACCGTGTTGATAACGCTTCCGCTTAGCGATCTTCAAGGGTATGAAGATGTTGTCCCCCTCTCGTAGCTATGCATCTCCATGGATAGATCTTGTGTGTGCGTAGAAATTTTTTGTTTTCCATGCAACGATTCCCAACACAAATCCGTCCCATGATGGTCCATGTGTTGCGATGAGCGTTGTGCTATTAACTAATATGTAGGGTCTATTACAGATCATGAAATGATGAATGTTGTGCAGGCCACGCGCGTCTTCGCAGTATTCGAAAATACCGAAATCCTTTTCGTCATCAGACATTTCCTATGTTCATAGTTGAAACATTAATTGAAAATCGATCGAAGGCAACTACCAGGAAACTCAACACACGGATCACTGTTACTCAATATGCAACAGGTTGACTTTAGGTCTGTCGAGTCTTCCTTCCTAAACTCTCATCTCATGTATATGGTGGGCACTCCCTCTCTGATATTGTGACCGTCAGTGATGGTCGCTACTCCTCCTTTCCCTAGTGCATTACAAATATCTAGCACAAGGAAAAGAAGGAGAAGCGACCCCCACGACAACAGTCGGCATCTTCTTCTCTCATATATGGTGGAGACTCTCCCTCACTGATTTTTTGACTGTCATGTATGGAGCCCCGACAGACTTAAAGTCAACTCAAAATGTCGTTTAATTCTCTTTCTAGGAAATCTGGGGCACTCGATATTTCCTACATATTCTAGCACAGGTCATGCTTAAATTCATGGAAAAATCCGGCATGACCTTTGCTAAAATAGGGCATATCGAGCACTTGAAATTTGCCGAAACGGAAATGAATCAACACTCCGGCAAAACATAGGCCACTCGGATTTTCCCTGTGATACAAATATGTCCATACACATACAATGATGCTTAAACTTGCAATTCCATCCGGATCAATTATCATAAGCATTCACACATGAGCTCACCTACTACATACCCTAGTTCTACTCTATTCAACACACTGAGGAGTAGAGAAGGAGGAGGTGGACTTTTACCTCACTGACTCGGGTGTAGAGAAAGTAGCTAGAGGTAGCTCGGATGACGATCACTCCAAGGAGACACGACTCTACAAAGCATGCATATTCCACCGAGTGAAAATTTTAGATCATCAAATCTCATATAGCATTCTTTGATGACAAAGTGATAATGACACAAAATAATTAAATTTTCCAATACATTTCTATATTGGAAAACAATATTACAAAAATTTTCCAATACACATTTTTATATTACTAAAATTAGAAACTATGTCTAAAACATCCTAGTTTTAGCCCTAACATTTACTTAAAATACCTTAGTGAACCCTATGTCTAAAACATCCTAGTTCTAAGCCTAACATTTACTAAAAATACCTTAGTGAAACTAGTTCTATTAATAAACCTAAGATAACTAAATTAAGCACTTGCTAAATTCTATTGTAAAAACAGTAAAAAAACTATGTGAAACTAGTTCTATTAATAAACCTAAAATAACTAAATTAAGCACTTACTAAATTCTATTCTATTGAAAAAACAGTAAAACAAACTACATTATCAGTGAGGAGAGATGGAGGGAGGCAGGAGGGAGGAAGGGTGGGAGGAGGG
>NC_057799.1:68499676-68513046 GCF_018294505.1 Triticum aestivum | reverse complement strand
GAGGAGGGAAAAGGAGGTGGGATGAGGGAGGAGGATGAGGAGGGCGCGACCGCAGGAGGGAGGAGGGCGCGGCCAGAGGAGAAGGGGGAGGGCGCGGCAAGAGGAGGAAGGAGGAGGAGGGGTGCCGCATACCGAGGAGGGAGGAGCGACGGTAGCGGCGACAATGTGGCGGCTGGGGAGGGCCGAACGTCAGCGGCGGTGGAATGGTGAGGGGAGAGTGAGAGTGGGAGTGGAGAGGGGAGAGTGAGGGGCGGCCGTTGGAGAAGATGGGATGGGTTTAGCAGTAACGCGTTTCAGGGGAGCGCGCTACTACTACACTTTGCCTGGTGGCAATGGTGTGGCAATATTAGTAGTAGCGCACTTTGTCCTTGTCGCGCTACTGCTATATCTGTAGTAGTAGCGCCCTACATGGACACGCGCTACTGCTAATTACTAGTAGCGTGTCGTTTTAATCCACGCTACTGCTAAGTTTCTGTGTATAAGTTTTTTCCTAGTAGTGTTTGGATGCCCAAGAGATTGTTGATACAGCCCGGGCGTGGCGGGTGGCAGAAGCGGCCAACGCGGCAGTTCATCAGTCGCCTCCTATGCCCCCCTTAGCTTTGCAAGACATTGGTTCCAGCACCAGAACTATATGGATTCCGTGCCTGGTGCCAGCTCTAGGAAACGAGCACATGCCTAGGGATTTCAAAGGCCCTCGTAAGTTTTCCAATTACACGCCTAACCTCGGGCCGGCGGCTTGGAGTGAGAGTTACAAAATCGCCATGGACATGTTGGACGTTAGCGACTCGGTCTGCGCCAAGTATTTGACCATAATGTTGGAGGGGCCGACTCGTACTTGGATGAAAATCTTGCCCCCTAATTCCATCAACACTTGGGCAGAGTTGAAAGAGCGTTTCGTCAAACACTTTCAAAGAACCTACAAGCGCCCGATGACGATTGTCGATCTACAACACTGTGTCCAACATGAGGGTGAGTTGGCTCATCACTGGTCTCGATGGGTCGTGGATATCATCCACTCCTCTGATGGCATATCAGCCGCCCAGGTTGTATTAATTTTGGAGAAAAAGTGCCAATTTGATATTTTGGTTCAGAAGCTTGGGCGTCTCAATCAGGCGGTTCAGGACATGGGAGGTCTAGTGGATGTCCTTACCAGATACGCTGATTCAGATACCACAAAGGATCGTATGTTGGATGATGAAAAAGCCGGCAAGGGCAAGAAGAACGGTGGTGGCAAAGGAGATGAACAGAACAACTCGGGGTACAATAGGAACCATGGCAATCAGGGCAATGGTGGCAAGTGTAAACATCTGGAGGGCAGCTCAGATTTTGTTGCCAACACCAATACTGGTTTAAGGGCCAAACACAGCATAATTCGGGGAGGCCATTCGATGCAAATAAAGCCCGTAACTTTGAGGAAGCCCTTAAAGGTCCATGTCCCAAGCACACACAGGATAGGCCGGCGAACCACTCCTGGGAGAATTGTTATATTATGCAGCAATCTCGCAATCGAGCATACCAGAATCACCAGGATGGTGGTGGTGGAAACCTAGGTCAACCTGGGGCTGGCATCTCAGGATCTGGTATTCCTGGTGCCGGCTCATCTGGTGGATATAACGGTCATGGCGGGTCTGGATCTGGATATCAGGGGTCTGGCAATCACGGAGGTCGGAATCAGCATTCTAAAGGTACTCAGCATTAGGGCAACCAGACAGGTTTTCGGAGCAATCCTAAGTAGTTGAATAGTGGGCAGTATCATCTCTTTACAACTAGCACCCCCATGTGGGATAGCCAAATTCAAAAGCATGTTGTTAACTTGGTTGAGCCGGCTATTCCTAAGTATTCGAATTGGTCGGAGCAACCAGTCACTTGGAGTAGGGTTGATCATCCTCCTCGGGATGAAAATCCCGGTGGCCTAGCTTTGGTGGTGGCACCTCAAGTCGATGGGTATAAGCTCACAAAGGTACTGATGGATGGAGGAAGCAACATTAACATCTTGTACTATATATGATACCTTCAGGCGTATGAACTTGTTAGAAAAGCTACTCTCACCTTCCTCAACTGTTTTCCATGGGATCATCCCCGGAAAATCTGCATACCCCATTGGGCGGATTAAACTGGAGGTTGCATTTGGAGATGAGTACAATCACATAACAGAATTTCTGACATTCGAAGTGGTCAAGATCAAGAGCCCATATCATGCTTTGTTTGGACGGTCGGCTTATGATCGTTTCATGGCTCGGCCCTATTATGTCTATCTCAAGCTCAACATGCCTGGGCCAAGGGGCACTATCAGGATCGATGGTGACAGAAAAATTTCTCGTGAGTGCGAAGAAGGGGAGGCAGCTTATGCTGAGTCGGCCTACGCAACGGAGGAGTTCAAATTTTACACATCCAATGTTGACCCGGCTGATATGACGTCCCTAAAGAAACCCACCACAGAAACTGACCCCCGCTCAAGTTTAAGTCGGTTGATGTCACGACCGGTTTTTCAATAAAATAATTATTGAGAAACCAATCCCTGTTACGGACCAGCGAGGAAGAATTCCTTCTCACTGATAGACAATACATTGGTCACAGAAGAAAAATACCAGGAGTACTAAATATAGTACAAAGTTGAGCAGAGACTGCCCAACAATTTATTACATACACGCTGATAAAACAATACGGCGGATAGGGTGGCAAAATACTAACTCACGATAAAAACGGTGGTGGAAATATCATCGCGAAACGAGTGACATGATTCCAAAATACTACAACTCTTCGAGCATCGGAGTGAGGCTCGAGAAGACTTATTGCGGGTGGCGGAAGCGTAAACGATACAAGTGACCAATATCCGGGATCGCGCAGGACTGACTGGGACTCCTCTAGGCGTCGGACGCGGTATCAAACTCTTCATCCAAGAGATCGCCTTCGTCAACATCTGGCCAAATCAACAAGCCAGGTGAGTACTATGAAAGTACTCGCAAGACAGTTCGGACATAAGGTATAACAAATGCAAACATGAAGCACATGAATAAGCTAACCAGTGCGATCAGACACAGAGATAATAAATACTGGGTGCCAAGCGAGGGTCTGAATGACGCCTCGAGCGGAAACTGCAGTAGTATTACTGGTGCCAAGCGAGTGTCTGAAAGACTCCTCGAGGGGAAAATGCGGAATAATAATATAGGTGCCAAACGAGTGTCTGAAAGACTCCTTGAGAGGAAAATGCGGAATAAAAATACAGGTGCCAAACGAGTGTCTGAAAGACTCCTCGAGAGGAAAATGCAGAATAATAATGCCACAGTCGGGCGTCGGGGCGACACCACATAAAGGGCTTATAACAGAAAGTAAAGACAGTGCATGCCGCAGTCGGACGTCTGAGCGACGTCACATAAAGGGCTTATATCGAAAGTGAGAAACGAGTACACGCCACAGTCGGACGTCTGCGCGACGTCACATAAAGGGCTTATATCACAACTCATTAATACAATAGCTCGGAGACATAAATTATCACAAGCATGGGACACAAAATAAAGTTAGTCCATCAACTGGAATAACAATAAATCTGAGATCTTTCCGCTTGAGCTTGTTCACCGGGGGTAAGATTTTCACACGGATAGATTTGGATGTAAAGTCTACATTATTGATCATGGATACGATGATTTGGAAAGAATTGACTCTGCAGAGTTTGTACCTAACCACAGCCAATGGATTTCAGTAGTCACGGGGACTAGTTCCGTCTACGGTGTTCTGGAAGGAACACGTCTAACCAGTACACACCCAATTCAACCATCCGAAGCCAGGGATCACCCTCGGCAACATTCAAGAAAAACCTTGAGTCGGGGAGGCTACAACCTCGCGTAGCATGGGATCAAATTTCTATACGCGCGCTATAAGGGGGTGCCCCCCCTCTCGGTCCCAACCGGAAACACCCATGCCCCCTGACCGAATGACTGGCTTTAATCCTGGGCCAAGGTACCATCATCCCGGCCTCTCTGTTTGGTGTGTACACGGAAAGAGGTTACCAACTTACTAAACCGTATCCTGGCAATGAGACATGTGATAGCACGGAAAGGGGAAGGGACGATAACACGGCTCCAACCATGTTAACGTCGGAAAAGTCGGATGACACAAGGCTGGCATGCTACAACAGTACCACCTTGCTGCCCTTCATGTCACCACATGATTAGGCCACCTCTCATCAGAGGTCATCGCAACTTTGGAACATGCGGGAAAATATCGATAACGTGGCTCCAACCACGTTAACGTCGAAGAAAGTCGGATGACGCAAGGCTGGCATGCTACAACAGTACCACCTTGCTGCCCTTCATGTCACTACATGATTAGGCCACCTCTCATCAGAGGTCATCGCAACTTCGGGACAGCCGGGTCGTTGCCTTACAAGCAACGAGATATTTACCGACACTCATATGCCACACACAAACTTTCACATGAACATGCAAAACATCTGCCATATCAAATGTTCAAACATGCTTGCCTGGTTCGGAGAAGTCGGAGTCTAGCTCGGCGAAGTTCGCGGCTCCGTCCCCTCTCCCGGAACCTACGGCAATCACGAAACGGGGTACTAACGTGAAAACCAACACATGCACAGAAACTTTGCCAAATATTTTTCAAATAAATCCCATAAAAAACTAGACAAAATTTGGAGATTGACAGAAAAAGAATCATTCAAAAATACCTTTTCATTAAAAAGTTATAAAGGTTTCTGTCCAGGGACCTTTCTGTAATGAAACAGAAAAGTTCCAGGGTTTTAACTGAGAAAACAAAAAACGCTTCGGCTCGGAATGCGCAAGCGCAAGGAGAAAACGTATTTTGCCCGAAGGCGCCAACAGAAAACGGTTCGGGGAAATAAAACAGAGGCTGACACGCGGGGCCTGCATTTCAGGTTTGAAAGCTCGCCGGCGCCCGAAGACGGCTGTGGACGCCGGCGTCGAACCACGGCGAGTTAGGAGAAACGGAGGGTACCAAGAGCTTCAGTGTCCTCTTCCACGTCGGTGGGTGGTGGACTCGTCCAACGGGGAGCAGCACGTCGACGGCGACACTATCTCCGGCGGACGGCGGTTCGGGTGAGGTTGGGGAACTCCGGTGGAGAGTTGCAAAGTACGAATTGGGGCGCGGGTCAGAACGGGTGATGCAAGGAGAAGCTACTGGCAAGAGAATGGGGGCTGCGGAGCACACACGGGGGCGAATCGGGCTGGATCCCGTGGCGGGTCGCGGCGGCCGGAGTCGAGGAAGGAGACCCCCTCGCGGCTCTTCCAGTGGCTGGGCGTGCTCTAGGGGAAGTGTAGGGCTGGTGGGTGCTCGAGTTGAAGCTCGGGACCTCTATTTATAGGCAGATCGACGGGGTGGCCGTGAACGGAGAATCTCCGGCGAGCGATTACGGCGGAGCAGTGGGTTGGCAGAGGGTTTGAGCGGTCGGGCAGCATCGGTGGATGTTACGGGACTCGTTTTGCAGCTAAACGGAGCTGGTCTTGGCGTAATGGCGTCTGCCCACGGTGAGGTGACCGCACGGGCTCAACGGCGGCAGAGAGCGCGCTCCGCGCCCTGGGGTTCACGACGAGAGCGGCAGCGCATTCGGGGGAGTGGACGGCCACGCGGCGGTCTCCGGTGGTTTGGACGGTGCTGGGTGGAGTCGACGGCGCCGTGTCTCCCGCTGGCGCCCGCAAAGCCACCGCCGGCGTCGGTCACGGGGCGGCGCACCTTCTGCTGCTCGTCACCGACGCCCGCAAGATGCCAGGCACTCGTGCGGTGCAGGAACGAGAGGGCGAGGACGAGGAGCAAGGCGACACGAGGGTACTGGCGAGATCGACGCCCGTTTCTGAAGAAAACGACAGCAGCCACTTGACTGAACTCTGAACTTACTGAATCTTGACAGTGACCAAGCATTGCAGGTGTTCGACAGTAGGTTTTGGTAAAGAGATAAATTTTTCTGGAGCTGTAACTTGGTGAGATGATCACTCAAAGCACCCAGGGGCTGCATGAATTACTTGGAATTTTTGGAGAAAGTTTTGAATGAATTTCACCAAATTTGGCAAATCTGGTCCAAACTTGCAGCTGATGTAGTTTGAAATTTTTGAACTAGAGACCAGTGGATCTTCATGGTTCCAGGTTGAGGGTTCAAAGGACTAGGAGGGGAAAAAGGTTTGGTGGCAAAAATCAAAACAGAAAAAGGAGTTCCTTTGTAAATCTCCAAGTGCTATAAGAGAAGACAGAAATTTATTTGAATAGAATTTGAATGGAAAATAAATACATGGGGAGGTTCAACTTGCTGGATTTGATGCAAATCATGATCCAGAGGTGAGGGAGTGTTTAGGAGAGAGGATTTGCACTAATGCCATGGCAAGAAGGAATAGTTGAAAGTGGCAAAGTACTTTCCAAAAGCCATAGTGCAAATTCAAGAAAAGGTTTTCAAAAGTTATTCTCTCAAATGAAAAACATTTTGTCTTGAGCCCAAATGAAAAGCAAGAACCTCCAAGACCAAAGGAAGATCTTGGGTGGATCCAAACAAAACTTTTGCCATAAAAAAATTTATTTGAGAGTGAGAGTTCTCTTGAAGAATTTTTTTAAATCACTCCCTTCAAGTCAAATAAAATCTTTTGAAAAATCCAAATAAAAACTTGGGTGTCACAACACCTACCCCCTTAGGAAAAATCTCGTCCTCGAGATTTCTGCTGGTCCTCAAATAGATATGGATACTCTACTCGGAGGAAATCTTCCCTTTCCCATGTGGCTTCATCCTCGGTGTGGTTGCTCCACTGGACCCTGAAAAACTTTGTCGTTTTCTGACGGGTCCTCCGTTCAGACTCTTCTAAAATCTTTACTGGCCTTTCTCTGTAGGTGAGATCTGGTTGCATATCAATGTCCTCATGAGGTACATGTTTCTCCGGGTTACTCACACATTTCCTCAACTGCGAGACGTGGAATACGTCATGGACGTCTGATAGCTCCTTGGGTAGGTCTAGTTGGTAGGCTACCGTGCCTCTTCGTGCCTTCACACAAAATGGTCCAATAAACCTTGGGGCTAGCTTCCCCTCAATTTTGAACCGTTGCAGACCCCTCATAGGAGATACTCGGAGGTATACGGAATCACCAGGTTCAAAGCTGACCTCACGATGCTTCTGATCATAGTAGCTCTTTTGTCGGCTCTGTGCTGTCTTGAGTCTGTCCCTGATTTGTTTAACTTTTTCCTCGGCCTCCTTAAGCATATCTGGGCCGAAGATACGGCTGTCACCTGTTTCTGACCAATTCAATGGGGTACGACACCTCCGCCCGTACAATGCTTCAAAGGGTGCCATTTGCAAGCTGGCTTGGTAACTGTTGTTGTACGCAAATTCGGCATACGGCAAACTCTCTTCCCAACTGGTTCCATAGGTGAGCACACAGGCTCTTAGCATATCCTCCAGGATTTGGTTTACACGTTCTGTTTGTCCATCTGTCTGAGGGTGGTATGCTGTACTGAAAGCCAGTTGTGTGCCCAGAGCTTGTTGTAGGTGTTCCCAAAATTTGGAGACGAATTGGGTGCCTCGGTCTGATATTATAGTCTTCGGGACTCCATGCAAGCAAACTATACGGGAGAGATAAAGTTTTGCCAGTCTCTGTGTGGAGTAGGTAGTCTTCACGGGAATGAAATGAGCAACCTTGGTTAGTCGGTCTGTGATGACCCATATGGCATCATTTCCGCGTTGTGATCGGGGTAATCCGACAATGAAGTCCATTCCTATTTCATCCCATTTCCACTCCGGTATTTGGTTTGGCTGGAGTAGCCCTGCTGGCTTTTGATGCTCGGCCTTGATATGCTGGCATGAATCGCAACAAGCAACAAATGTGGCTATATCTCTTTTCATACCGTGCCACCAAAATCTTTCCTGGATGTCCTTGTACATTTTGGTTCCTCCAGGATGGATCGAATATGGAGCGGTGTGGCTTCCCGTCAAGATCTGTTGCTTGAGTTCCTCAATGTTAGGTACGCAAAGTCTGTCCCGGTACCATAATGTTCCTTCACTGTTCGTGACGAATTCTGAAGTCTTACTACGGTTCATTTTCTTCTTTATGCCTTCGATACTGGGATGTCCCTGTTGAGCCTTCTTGATTTGTTCCACTAGGGTGGGTTGTATCTCCAGGTTCGATATGGTGCCCTCAGAGACTAACATCATGTTGAGCCGAGTGAACTCTCGCTGAAACTCAGGCCTCAAGTTTTGCTGACCGTCACTGTCCGGGCTGGGGTTTCGACTAAGGGCATCGGCCACTACATTTGCTTTTCCTGGGTGGTAGTGAATACCAACGTCATAGTCCTTGACCAGTTCCAACCAGCGTCGTTGGCGTAAATTCAGCTCTGGCTGTGTGAAGATATATTTGAGGCTCTTATGGTCCGTATATATTTCACAGCGATTTCCCAACAGAAAGTGCCTCCACTCCTTGAGTGCATGTATAACTGCTGCTAGTTCCAAGTCATGTGTTGGGTAATTTTCCTCATGTTTTCGCAGCTGTCTGGAGGCATATGCGACAACTTTGCCATCCTGCATTAGCACACATCCGAGACCTTTTCGGGACGCGTCACAATATACTTCAAAACTCTTGTGTATGTCTGGCACAGTTAAGACTGGTGCGGTTGTCAGCTTTTTCTTGAGTTCTTGGAAGCTCTGCTCGCATGCTTCTGTCCATACAAATTTCTTGTCCTTCTTGAGCAGTTGGGTCATAGGTTTTGCCCCAGTGGAGAATCCTTCAATAAATCTCCTGTAATATCCGGCCATTCCTAGGAAACTCCGCACATCTGTGACGTTGGCGGGCGGTTTCCAGTCCAGTATGGCCTTGACCTTTTCTGGGTCTACGGCTACGCCTTCTTGGTTCAGTATATGGCCTAAGAAACCAACTTGTCTTAGCCAAAATTCGCATTTGCTAAACTTGGCATACAACTGATGCTCCCTCAATTCTCCCAAAACCACTCTGAGGTGCTCAGCATGCTCTTCGGGTGTCGTTGAGTAAACCAGAATATCGTCAATGAATACCACCACAAATTTGTCCATGAATTTCATGAATACTTTGTTCATGAGGTGGACGAAAAATGCGGGGGCATTTGTTAGACCAAAAGGCATCACTGTGAACTCGTATAACCCATATCTGGAAGTGAATGCTGTCTTGGGGATATCCTCTGTTCGTACCTTCAGTTGGTGGTATCCTGATCTCAAATCAATCTTTGAAAATACTTTAGCTTGTGCGAGCTGGTCAAACAAATCATTTATCCGTGGCATCGGGTATTTGTTTTTGATGGTGACCATATTGAGGGCTCGATAGTCTATGCATAGTCTCAGTGTCCCATCCTTCTTCTTGGCGAACAATACGGGCGAACCCCATGGTGAGGAGCAGGCTCGAATAAATCCCTTGTCCAATAATTCTTTTATCTGCTTCTTTAACTCCACCAATTCTGAGGGTGCCATTCTATATGGCTTCTTATAAATGGGAGCGGTGCCAGGTGCTAGTTCAATGCTGAATTCGATCTCTCGGTCTGGTGGCATGCCTGGTAGTTCTTCCGGGAACACATCAGGGAACTCGCATACCACTGGCACTTTTCTTAATTCTGCGATGTCCATCTTGTTCAGTTTTGGTTTCTGTGATCGTGGCCTTTCTTGAGCGGAAACTCTTATAGTCTTGCCGTGATGGTGAGTGAGAATCACTGTCCGATTGAAACAGTCAATGAATCCTTTGTTGGTGGTCAACCAGTCCATTCCTAAAATGACATCCAGTCCTTTACTTTCCAACACGATGAGATTCGCGTGGAATGGTAGTCCTTCGAACTCAATGACCACTCCTTGGCAGTAACCCTGAGCAATTTGCTTATTTCCGGGGGACTTGATGATCATAGATTTTTCCAAGGGGAGTATCGGAAAACCATGTTGCGAAACAAAACTCTTCGAAACGAACAAATGGGAAGCTCCAGAATCAAACAAAACCGTGGCAGGTACTGTGTTGACAGGGAACGTACCGAGCACGATGTCTGGGGCATTCTGCGCTTCTTCCATGGTCACATGGTTCAAGTGACCCTTCCTGTGGTTGTTGCTGGGATTGAAGTTGTTGCGCTTGGGGGCGGGATTGTTTCCACCATTGTTCGGCTTGGGTGCCGAGTCTCTTGGTTTCGGGCACTGTTTAGCATAATGCCCTTGCCGACCACAAGCATAGCAGGTGACCCCTGGACGGTATGTGAACTCCTTGTCTCTGGCATGAAATTGTCCGACGGGTCTTGGCTCAGTAGTCGTGGATCTCCTCGTGTCTGTCCTTGGGACCTTAGTCTTGCCTCGGTTGCTGCGGGCAAGAGTCGTCTTGTCCCTCTTCCGCTTGTGGATATCTTCCAGACTACGGCACTCATTCTCCAGGGTGATGGCCTTGTCCACCAGCGTCTTAAAATCCGGAAAGGTGTGTACAATCAGCTGGCATCTGAGTGCTGGTGCCAGGCCGTCCAGGAATTTTTCCATCTTCTTGTTTTCTGTCATGTGCTCGTCGTAGGCATAACGAGACAGTTGGGTAAACTGGCCGTTGTATTCTGTCACTGACATGCCTCTCTGCTTCAGGTCATCAAACTCTCTCTTCTTGATCTTTAGAATGCTCCTGGGGATGTGTGCCCCACGGAAACCTTCCTTGAACTCTTCCCAGGTGATGTTGTGTTCCCTGGGATGCATGTGTAGGAAGTTCTCCCACCATGCTGCGGCTGCTCCAGTAAGGTAGTGTGGTGCATAAAGCACTTTCTCATGATCTGAGCATTGAGCAATAATCAGTTTCCTTTCAATCTCACAAAGCCAATCATCGGCTTCCAGCGGCCTATCGGTGTGAGCAAAAGTTGAGGGGCGAGTCTTCTGCAACTCGGATAACTTGGAATGTGGTTGATAGTGTTCACGGTGGTTTCCCATGTTGATGACATGGTTCATCATCTCTTGGTGTTGTTGCTGACTTTGCTCGAAGAGACGGCATACTTGAGACAGTGCCGCTTCGCTGTCCTGTTGGCTGGACTGACCCTGAGTGAAATTGTTGCTGGTCTGTGTTCCGTAAACCTCTTCTGGCTGATTGGGCATAGAGCGAGTCCAAGGGCGAGACATTTTTCCAGTCTGGGGTATCATTTGCAAAACCCATGAGAAAAGCTGTGTAGCGCAGGAAAACCCTTGCAAAGGCAATAATCCAAAAAGGCTTCAAGGTTTTCAAGAAACACAAATGATTTTCACGGAGAAGAAGTGCTTAACACAAATCTTACATGCGAAAGCAAACACAAGATACAGCACTCAGGTTGTGCGTACACAATCCAGACATGTTATTAAAAACTAGCGTACTACTCCGGAAGGCAGCAAACACACCAACGCAAACTAGTGTACAGATAAAAACAACACATCATACAAGCAGGCATAACACGCGGCTACTCGGTGCTCTCAGTCGGAGATGGTGAAGATCTCCTTCCCCTTGCCGATGGCAAGGCTCAGCGGTCCAGGAGAATCAACCTCCTCCTCTCTAGCTGGTTCCTGGCGTGCGACGCTGCGCTGCGGTGATGGTGCGGGGGCGACTGGTGGTAGAGCGCGTGCGGTAGGCGGTGCGGCTCTGACTGGAGTAGGAGCGATGACTTGGTCGGACTCCTCAGTGGTAGGCAGACGGCGAGCAGTGGCCAAAACGGCCGGTGCATACGAGGCTGAAGACGAGACGAATGTCAGAGGCGGCGCCGTGTGGAGAAGCTCCTTCCTGCTGGCAGGACCGCCCCGGACTAAGTCCATGCGGGCAGCCACAAGATCATCTACGAGGTTGTCGAAAGACTCCTCCAGAGCCTTGAGATACTCCACAACCATCTCGATGGCTTCATCTCGCTCTCCCCGATGGCAGGCGAACGCATAGTGGCTGGTGTATGGCACATGGCATGGGAGGTAGCGGTAGCGACGAGTCTTCATCGTAGGAAGGATGTCCCGAAGGCGAGCTATCGCCTCACGGGCAGCCATCTGCATGGCATGCCTCTCCGTAGGCATGGCCCTTCCCGTAAAACGGAAATGGCGAGCAGCAGATCGTCCTCCCCTGAATTGCACCACAGCCTGGTGCATAGACACGTCGTCACTGAGCTTGTGCTGATAGAGGGTGAACTCCGGGCGAGCTGCTGGCCCGATCGCGAGCTTGGTGATGGAGACGAGGAGCTTGACAAACCCCTCGGGCACGTTGGTGAACACTCGATTCTCACAGCCGCTGCCAGCCATCTACAAAAGTAGGCAAAAATTCTGAGTAGTCATGTCATCAATTTTATGATGACCAACAGAAAATAGCTACAATTGCAAAATGCTGAAGAAGCACTAAAGACGCTAATAATCGATTAGCGATCGCACCTAGTGGCTTCCTACAGTCAGCCTGGCTCTGATACCAAGCTTGTCACGACCGGTTTTTCAATAAAATAATTATTGAGAAACCAATCCCTGTTACGGACCAGCGAGGAAGAATTCCTTCTCACTGATAGACAATACATTGGTCACAGAAGAAAAATACCAGGAGTACTAAATATAATACAAAGTTGAGCAGAGGCTGCCCAACAATTTATTACATACACGCCGATAAAACAATACGGCGGATAGGGTGGCAAACTACTAACTCACGATAAAAACGGTGGTGGAAATATCATCGCGAAACGAGTGACATGATTCCAGAATACTACAACTCTTCGAGCGTCGAAGTGAGGCTCGAGAAGACTTATTGCGGGTGGCGGAAGCGTAAACGATACAAGTGACCAATATCCGGGATCGTGCAGGACTGACTGGGACTCCTCTAGGCGTCGGACGCGCTATCAAACTCTTCATCCAAGAGATCGCCTTCGTCAACATCTGGCCAAATCAACAAGCCAGGTGATTTGGATGTAAAGTCTACATTACTGATCATGGATACGATGATTTGTAAAGAATTGACTCTGCAGAGTTTGTACCTAACCACAGCCAATGGATTTCAGTAGTCACGGGGACTAGTTCCGTCTACGGTGTTCTGGAAGGAACACGTCTAACCAGTACACACCCAATTCAACCATCCGAAGCCAGGGATCACCCTCGGCAACATTCAAGAAAAACCTTGAGTCGGGGAGGCTACAACCTCGCGTAGCATGGGATCAAATTTCTATACGCGCGCTATAAGGGGGTGCCCCCCCTCTCGGTCCCAACCGGAAACACCCATGCCCCCTGACCGAATGACTGGCTTTAATCCTGGGCCAAGGTACCATCATCCCGGCCTCTCTGTTTGGTGTGTACACGGAAAGAGGTTACCAACTTACTAAACCGTATCCTGGCAATGAGACATGTGGTAGCACGGAAAGGGGAAGGGACGATAACACGGCTCCAACCATGTTAACGTCGGAAAAGTCGGATGACACAAGG
>NC_057799.1:68364545-68499429 GCF_018294505.1 Triticum aestivum | reverse complement strand
ATCGATAACGTGGCTCCAACCACGTTAACGTCGAAGAAAGTCGGATGACGCAAGGCTGGCATGCTACAACAGTACCACCTTGCTGCCCTTCATGTCACTACATGATTAGGCCACCTCTCATCAGAGGTCATCGCAACTTCGGGACAGCCGGGTCGTTGCCTTACAAGCAACGAGATATTTACCGACACTCATATGCCACACACAAACTTTCACATGAACATGCAAAACATCTGCCATATCAAATGTTCAAACATGCTTGCCTGGTTCGGAGAAGTCGGAGTCTAGCTCGGCGAAGTTCGCGGCTCCGTCCCCTCTCCCGGAACCTACGGCAATCACGAAACGGGGTACTAACGTGAAAACCAACACATGCACAGAAACTTTGCCAAATATTTTTCAAATAAATCCCATAAAAACTAGACAAAATTTGGAGATTGACAGAAAAAGAATCACTCAAAAATACCTTTTCATTAAAAAGTTATAAAGGTTTCTGTCCAGGGACCTTTCTGTAATGAAACAGAAAAGTTCCAGGGTTTTAACTGAGAAAACAGAAAACGCTTCGGCTCGGAATGCGCAAGCGCAAGGAGAAAACGTATTTTGCCCGAAGGCGCCAACAGAAAACGGTTCGGGGAAATAAAACAGAGGCTGACACGCGGGGCCCGCATGTCAGGTTTGAAAGCTCGCCGGTGCCCGAAGACGGCGGTGGACGCCGGCGTCGAACCACGGCGAGTTAGGAGAAACGGAGGGTACCAAGAGCTTCAGTGTCCTCTTCCGCGTCGGTGGGTGGTGGACTCGTCCAACGGGGAGCACCACGTCGACGGCGACACTATCTCCGGCGGACGGCGGTTCGGGTGAGGTTGGGGAACTCCGGTGGAGGGCTGCAAAGTACGAATTGAGGCGCGGGTCAGAACGGGTGATGCAAGGAGAAGCTACTGGCAAGAGAATGGGGGCTGCGGAGCACACACGGGGGCGAATCGGGCTGGATCCCGTGGCGGGTCGTGGCGGCCGGAGTCGAGGAAGGAGACCCCCTCGCGGCTCTTCCAGTGGCTGGGCGTGCTCTAGGGGAAGTGTAGGGCTGGTGGGTGCTCGAGTTGAAGCTCGGGACCTCTATTTATAGGCAGATCGACGGGGTGGCCGTGAACGGAGAATCTCCGGCGAGCGATTACGGCGGAGCAGTGGGTTGGCAGAGGGTTTGAGCGGTCGGGCAGCATCGGTGGATGTTACGGGACTCGTTTTGCAGCTAAACGGAGCTGGTCTTGGCGTAATGGCGTCTGCCCACGGTGAGGTGACCGCACGGGCTCAACGGCGGCAGAGAGCGCGCTCCGCGCCCTGGGGTTCACGACGAGAGCGGCAGCGCATTCGGGGGAGTGGACGGCCACGCGGCGGTCTCCAGTGGTTTGGACGGTGCTGGGTGGAGTTGGCGGCGCCGTGTCTCCCGCTGGCGCCCGCAAAGCCGCCGTCGGCGTCGGTCACGGGGCGGCGCACCTTCTGCTGCTCGTCGCCGACGCCCGCAAGATGCCAGGCACTCGTGCGGTGCAGGAACGAGAGGGCGAGGACGAGGAGCAAGGCGACGCGAGGGTACTGGCGAGATCGACGCCCGTTTCTGAAGAAAATGACAGCAGCCACTTGACTGAACTCTGAACTTACTGAATCTTGACAGTGACCAAGCATTGCAGGTGTTCGACAGTAGGTTTTGGTAAAGAGATAAATTTTTCTGGAGCTGTAACTTGGTGAGATGATCACTCAAAGCACCCAGGGGCTGCATGAATGTACCTGGAATTTTTGGAGAAAGTTTTGAATGAATTTCACCAAATTTGGCAAATCTGGTCCAAACTTGCAGCTGATGTAGTTTGAAAATTTTGAACCGGAGACCAGTGGATCTTCATGGTTCCAGGTTGAGGGTTCAAAGGACTAGGAGGGGAAAAAGGTTTGGTGGCAAAAATCAAAACAGAAAAAGGAGTTCCTTTGTAAATCTCCAAGTGCTATAGGAGAAGACAGAAATTTATTTGAATAGAATTTGAATGGAAAATAAATACATGGGGAGGTTCAACTTGCTGGATTTGATGCAAATCATGATCCAGAGGTGAGGGACTGTTTAGGAGAGAGGATTTGCACTAATGCCATGGCAAGAAGGAATAGTTGAAAGTGGCAAAGTACTTTCCAAAAGCCATAGTGCAAATTCAAGAAAAGGTTTTCAAAAGTTATTCTCTCAAATGAAAAACATTTTGTCTTGAGCCCAAATGAAAAGCAAGAACCTCCAAGACCAAAGGAAGATCTTGGGTGGATCCAAACAAAACTTTTGCCATAAAAAAATATTTGAGAGTGAGAGTTCTCTTGAAGAATTTTTTTTAAATCACTCCCTTCAAGTCAAATAAAATCTTTTGAAAAATCCAAATAAAAACTTGGGTGTCACAGTTGAGGACACAAAATAGGTTGACTTCACCCCTGGCAAGTCATCCCAATAGTTCATTGATACGTCTCCGTCATATATACTTTTCCAAACTCCTTTTCCCCTTGTTTTGGACTCTAACTTGCATGATTTGAATGGAACTAACCCGGACTGACGTTGTTTTCAACAGAATTGCCGTTGTGTTATTTTTGTGCAGAATAAAAAGTTCTCGAAATGACCTGAAACTTCGCGGAGATAAGTTTTGGAATTAATAAAAAATATTGGCGAAAGAATCAAGTGAAGGGGGCCCACACCCCCCTGGGGCGCGCCACCCGACCTTGTGGGCCCCCTGGACCTCCACCGACCTCAACTCCAACTCCATATATTCTCTTTCGGGGAGAAAAAAATCAGAGAGAAGGATTCATTGCGTTCTACGATACGGAGCCCCTGCCAAGCCCTGTTCTTCCTCGGGAGGGCAGATCTGGAGTCTGTTTTGGGTTCCGGAGAGGGGAATCCGTCGCCATCGCCATCATCAACCATCCTCCGTCACCAATTTCATGATGCTCACTGTCGTGCGTGAGTAATCCCATCGTAGGCTTGCTGGACCGTGATGGGTTGGATGAGATTTAACATGTAATCGAGTTAGTTTTGTTAGGGTTTGATCCCTAGTATCCACTATGTTCTAAGATTGATGTTGCTATGACTTTGGTATGCTTAGTGCTTGTCACTAGAGCTCGAGTGCCATGATTTCAGATATGAACCCTTTATTTTTTAATGAATATATTTGTGTTCTTGATCCTATCTTGCATGTCAATAGTCACCTACTACGTGTTATGATCTAGCATCCCCGGAGTGATAATAGTTGGGACCACTTCTGGTGATGACCGTAGTTTGAGGAGTTCATTATTCACTAAGTGCTAATGCTTTGGTCCGGTACTCTATTAAAAGGAGGCCTTAATATCCCTTAGTTTCCAATAGGACCCCATTGCCACGGGAGGGTAGGACAAAAGATGTCATGCAAGTTCTTTTCCATAAGCACGTATGACTATATTCGGAATACATGCCTACATTATATTGATGAACTGGAGCTAGTTCTGTGTCACCCTATGTTATAACCGTTGCATGATGAATGCCATCCACATAATTATCCATCATTGATCCATTGCCTACGAGCTCATCACATATTGATCTTTGCCTCGTTACTTTTTCGTTGCCACTGTTACGATTTGCTACAATACTGCTACTATTACTTTTGCCAATGTTACCATTACTTCCATACTACTTTTCTGCTAAATACTTTGCTGCAGATATTAAGTCTTTCATGTGTGGTTGAATTGAAAACTTAGCTGCTAATACTTGAGAATATTCTTTGGCTCCCCTTATGTCGAATCAATAAATTTGGGTTGAATACTCTACCCTCGAAAACTGTTACGATCCCCTATACTTGTGGGTTATCAAGACCTTTTTCTGGCGCCATTGCCGGGGAGCATAGCTATATTCTCTGAGTCACTTGGGATTTATATCTGTTGATCACTATGAGGAATCTGAAAGATCAAAGAACTAAGATTTTCCCTCAACTACGAGGGGAGGTAAGGAACTGCCATCTAGCTCTGCACTTGATTCTCCTTCTGTTTTGAGTAAACTTGTGACACCTACACATGCTATTGATTCTGATATGTCGCGTCTTATTGATGAGGCCACTTCTGTTATGCATGATGCTTATGATGAAACTACTTCTCTGCTTGATAATACTGTGCCACTAGGTGAATTTCTTGATGAACAACTTGCTAGGGTTAGAGAGAATGAAATTACTGAAACTGATGATATTATTGAAACTGAAGATTGTGATTCTCCCCCTAGATATGAATTGCCTGTTGTACCTGAGGGTTATGTTATGGATGAAGAAACTGCTAGACTTCTTTGCTTGCAATGATAGAGAAGATCTTAAAAAACTGTTAGTTAAGCTGAAAGAAAAATCTTTGAATGCTAGAATGAAATATGATCCCACTTTTGCTACTTCACCTATCTTTGTTACTGATAAGGATTATGAATTCTCTGTCGATCCTGAGTTAATTACTTTGGTTGAATCTGATCCTTTCTATGGCTATGAATCTGAAACTGTTGTTGCACATCTTACTAAACTGAATGATATAGCCACCCTATTTGCTCATGAGGAAAAAATTTGCCATTATTATATTCTCAAATTGTTCCTTTCTCATTAAAGGGTGATGCTAAGTTATGGTTTAATTCCCTTGCTCCTGGTTGTGTGCGTAGTCCCCGGGATATGATTTATAATTTCTTTGCAAAATATTTCCCTGCTCATAAGAAACAAGCTGCTTTAAAGAAAATATTTAACTTTGCGCAAATTGAAGAAAAGAGTCTCCCACAAGCTTGGGGAGGCTTCTCCAATTACTTAATGCTTTTCCTGATCATCCTCTCAAGAAAAATGAAATACTTGATATCTTTTATAATGGACTTACCGATGCTTGTAGGGACCACCTAGATAGTTGTGCTGGTTGTGTTTTCAGGGAAAGAACTTTTGAGCAAGCTGAATTGCTATTGAATAATTTATTGAGTAATGATAATGATTGGACACTTCCTGAACCAACTACTAAGCCAACTCCGAAGAGAAGGGGTATTCTATTTCTCAATCCTGAAGATATGCAAGATGCAAAGAAATCCATGAAACAAAAAGGTTTTAAAGCTGAAGATGTTAAGAATTTACCACCCATCGAAGAAATATATGGTCTTGATAAGCCGCCACAGGTAGTAGAGGTAAACTCTCTCCATAGATTTGATGAAGGTGATATTCCTCATAATAAGTCTGCTAGTCAGTGCTTGGATGAGTTTGATAATTTTATTATTAAACAAGAAAACTTCAATGCTTATGTTAGTAGACAATTGAAACGTAATGCTTACATGCTTGACCACTTGAGTTACTTTATGAATAGAACTGTTAATGATCTTAAGCTTATTAGTAAACATGCTTCCATGGTTACAACTCTAGTAGAACAAGTACTTAAGGCACAAGATGATTTGCTTAATGAATTGAATAGTAAAATAATGATAATGATGTTAGGGTTATGACTAGAGGTGGTAAAATGACCCAGGAACCTTTGTATCCTGAAGGTCATCCTAAGAGAGTTGAACAGGATTCTTAGGGAACTAATACTAATGCACCTAGTCCTCGTACTGAAAAGAAAAAGAAAACTGATAGGACTTTGCATGCTAGTGAACATGCTATAGATACACCTGAGAATCCCAATGATATTTCTATTTCTGATGCTGAGACACAATCTGGTGATGAACATGAACCTAGTACTAATGTTAATGATGATGTTCATGTTGATGCTCAACCTAGTAATGATAATGAAGTAGAGATTGAACCCGCTGTTGATCTTGATAACCCACAATCAAAGAACCAACGTTATGATGAGAGAGACTTTCTTGCTAGGAAACATGGTAAAGAAAGAGAACCATGGGTTCAGAAACCCATGCCCTTTCCTCCTAAGCCATCCAAGAAAAAGGATGAAGAGGATTCTGAGCGCTTTGCTGAAATGATTAGACCTATCTTTTTGCGTATGCGTTTGACTGATATGCTTAAAATGCCTCCTTATGCTAACTATATGAAAGATATTGCTACTAATAAAAGAAAGATACCGGAAGCTGAAATTCGACCATGCTTGCTAATTATACTTTTAAGGGTGGAATACCAAAGAAATTTGGAGATCCAGGAGTACCAACTATACCATGCTCCATTAAAAGAAACTATGTTAAAACTGCTTTATGTGATCTTGGAGCCGGTGTTAGTGTTATGCCTTTCTCCTTATATCGTAGACTTGAATTGAATAAGTTGACACCTACTGAAATCTCTTTGCAAATGGATGATAAATCAACTGCTAGACCCATCGGTATTTGTGAGGATGTGCCTATTGTGGTTGCAAACGTTACTATCTTAACGGACTTTGTTATTTTTGATATTCCCGAGGACGACAATATGTCGATCATCCTTGGTAGACCCTTTTTAATACTGCAGAGGCTGTTATTAATTGCAACAAAGGCAATGTCACTTTACATGTTAATGGTAATGAGCATACGATACACTTTCCGAAGAAACAACCTCAAGTTCATAGGTATATATAGGAGGAAGAAGTAGGTCGGTGGAGCCACGAGGGGCCCATGAGGTTGGAGGGCACGCCCAGGGGGGTAGGCGCGCCTCCCTGCCTCGTAGCTTCCTTGTTGGTTGCTTGACGTCCACTCCAAGTCCTCTGGATCACGTTTGTTCCGAAAATCACGTTCCCGAAGGTTTCATTCCGTTTGGACTCCGTTTGATATTCTTTTTATGTGAAACACTGAAATAGGCAAAAAACAGCAATTTGGGATGGGCCTCCGGTTAATAGGTTAGTCCCAAAAATAATATAAAAGTGTAAAATAAAGCCCATTAAACATCCAAAACAGAATATACAATAGCATGGAACAATAAAAAATTATAGATACATTGGAGACGTATCAAGCATCCCCAAGCGTAATTCATGCTCGTCCTCGAGTAGGTAAATGATAAAAACAGATTTTTTTATGTGGAATGCTACCTAGCATATTTCTCAATGTAATTTTCTTTATTGTGGCATGAATGTTCAGATCCGAAAGATTCAAGATAAAAGTTTAATATTGACATAAAAATAATAATACTTCAAGCATACTAATCAAGCAATTATGTCTTCTCAAAATAACATAGCCAAAGAAAGCTCATCCCTACAAAATCATATAGTTGGCCATGCTTCATTTTCATCACACAAGATGCTCTCATCTTGCACAACCCCGATGACAAGCCAAGTAATTGTTTTATACTTTAGTAATCTCAAACTTTTTTCAACATTCACGCAATAAATGAGCGTGAGCCATGGATATAGCACTTTGGGTGGAATAGAATATGATAATGAGGGTTGTGTGGAGAAGACAAAAAAGTAGAGAGTCTCACATTGACACGGCTAATCAACAGGCTAGGGAGATGCCCATCAATTGATGTCAATGCAAGGAGTAGGGATTGCCATGCAACGGATGCACTAGAGCTATAAATGTATGAAAGCTCAACAAAAGAAACAAAGTGGGTGTGCATCCAACTTGCTTGCTCATGAAGACCTAGGGCATTTGAGGAAGCCCATTGTTGAAATATACAAGCCAAGTTCTATAATCAAAATTCCCACTAGTATATGAAAGTGACAAAACAACAGACTCTCTATCATAAAGATCATGCTGCTACTTTGAAGCACAAGTGTGTAAAAAGGATAGTAGAATTGTCCCTTTTTATTTCTCCCTTTTTTTCTTTTTTCTTTTTTTTGGGCCTTCCTTTTTTCATTTGGCCTTTCTCTTTTTTGGGACAATGCTCTATTAATGATGATCATCACACTTCTATTTATTTACAACTCAATGATTACAACTCGATACTAGAACAAAATATGACTCTATATGAATGCCTCCGGCAGTGTACCGGGATGGGCAATGAATCAAGAGTGACATGTATGAAATAATATGCATGGTGGCTTTGCCACAAATACGATGTCAACTACATGATCATGCAAAGCAATATGACTATGATGGAGCGTGTCATAATAAACAGAACGGTGGACAGTTGCATGGCAATATATCTCGGAATGGCTATGGAAATGCCATAATAGGTAGGTATGGTGGCTGTTTTGCGGAAGATATAAGGAGGTTTATGTGTGATAGAGCGTATCGTGTCATGGGGTTTGGATGCACCGGCGAAGTTTGCACCAACTCTCATGGTGAGAAAGGGCAATGCACGGTACCGAAGAGGCTAGCAATGATGGAAGGTTGAGAGTGCGTATAATCCATGGACTCAACATTAGTCATAAAGAACTCACATACTTATTGCAAAAATCTACAATTCATCAAAAACCAAGCACTACGCGCATGCTCCTAGGGGGATAGATTGGTAGGAAAAGACCATCGCTCGTCCCCGACCGCCACTCATAAGGATGACAATCAAAGAACACCTCATGTTTCAAATTTGTTACACAACGTTTACCATACGTGCATGCTATGGGACTTGCAAACTTCAACACAAGTATTTCTCAAATTCACAATTACTCAACTAGCACAAATTTAGTATCACTATCTCCATATCTCAAAACAATCATCAAGTATCAAACTTCTCCTAGTGTTCAATGCACTTATATGGAAGTTTTTATTATGGTCATCTTGGATGCCTATCATATTAGGACTAATTTCACAATTAAAACAAATAACCGTGCTGTTTAAGACTCTCAAAATAATATAAGTGAAGCATGAGAGATCAATAATTTCTATAAAATAAAACCACCGCCGTGCTCTAAAAGATACAAGTGAAGCATTAGAGCAAAAACTATATAGCTCAAAAGATATAAGTGAAGCACATAGAGTATTCTAATAAATTCCGAATCATGTGTGTCTCTCTCAAAAGTTGTGTACAACAAGGATGATTGTGGTAATGTAAAGAAAAGGCTCAAATCATACAAGACGCTCCAAGCAAAACACATATAATGTGGTGAATAAAAATATAGCTCCAAGTAAAGTTACCGATGGACGAAGACAAAAGAGGGGATGCCTTCCGGGGCATCCCCAAGCTTAGGCTTTTGGTTGTCCTTGAATTTTTCCTTGGGGTGCCTTGGGCATCCCCAAGATTAGGCTCTTGCCAATCCTTGTTCCATAATCCATCAAATCTTTACCCAAAACTTGAAAACTTCACAACACAAAACTTAACAGAAAATCTCGTGAGCTCTGTTAGCGAAAGAAAACAAAACACCACTTCAAGGTACTGTAATAAACTCATTATTTATTTATATTGGTGTTAAACCTACTGTATTACAAATTCTCTATGGTTCATATACTCCATTACTAGCCATAGATTCATCAAAATAAGCAAACAACACACGAAAAACAGAATCTGTCAAAAACAGAACAGTCTGTAGTAACCTGTAACAAACGCAAACTTTTGGAACTCCAAAAATTCTAAAATGAATTTATAGACGTGAGGAATTTATCTATTAATCATCTTCAAAAATAATCAACTAAATAACACTCTCCAGTAAAAAGTTGTAGCTAATCTCGTGAGCGCTAAAGTTTCTGTTTTTTACAGCAAGATCGCAAAGACTTTCCCCAAGTCTTCCCAAAGGTTCTACTTGGCACAAACACTAATTAAAACACAAAACCACATCTAAACAGAAGCTAGATGGATTATTTATTCCTAAACATAACCAAAAAGCAAAAAACTAAAATAAAATTGGGTTGCCTCCCAACAAGCGCTATCGTTTAACGCCCCTAGCTAGGCATTGAGATTTCAATGATGCTCACAAGAAATATAGCAATTGAAACATAAAGAGAGCATCATATAGCATGTGAAAAACACATCTAAGTCTAACATACTTCCTATGTATAGGCATCTTATAGATAAACAAATTATCAAGGCAAGCAAATCCTAGCATATGCAAGGAAGAAGAATAAAACCTAGACAATCTCAACATAAGGAGAGGTAATTTAGTAACATGAAAATTTCTACAACCATATTTTCCTCTCTCATAATAATTACATGTGGGATCATAATCAAATTCAACAATATCACATAAAATTTTCTCAACATGATCCACATGCATGCAAAGTTGACACTCTTCCAAAATAGTGGGATTAACATTAAATAAAGTCATGACCTCTCCAAACCCACTTTTATCAAAAAATTCACAAGATTGAACATTCTTCAAATATGTGGGATCTAAAGTTGACACTCTTCCAAACCCACTTTCAATATTATTGCAAACATTATTATCAATCTCATATTCATTATGGGGAGTAAGTAAATTTTCAAGATCATGAGAAGAATCACCCCAATCATGATCATTGCAACAAGTAGAGGACATAACAAAACTAGCATCCCCAAGCTTAGGGTTTTGCATATTATTAGCACAATTTACATCAATAGAATTTATAATAAAATAATTGCAATCATGCTTTCTATTCAAAGATCTATCGAGAATCGCTTCATAAAGTACTTCATCAGAATTTTCAGATTCACGAATTTCAAGCAAAACCTCATAAAGATAATCTAGTGCACTCAACTCACTAGCAATAGGTTCATCATAATTGGATCTCTTAAAGAGATTAGCAAGTGGATGAGGATCCATAAACTCTTAGCAAGCGAAGATGCAAGCAAAAAGAAGGCACATGGTAACACAAGATTGAATGGAGGAAGGGCGAATAAAACGGAAAGGGTGAAGTGGGGAGAGGAAAACGAGAGGCAAATGGAAAATAATGTAATGCGGGGGATAAGAGTTTGTGATGGGTACTTGGTATGTCTTGACTTGTGCGTAGACTCCCCGGCAACGGCGGCAGAAATCCTTCTTGCTACCTCTTGAGCACTGCGTTGGTTTTTCCCTTGAAGAGGAAAGGGTGATGTAGTAAAGTAGCGTAAGTATTTCCCTCAGTTTTTGAGAACCAAGGTATCAATCCAGTAGGAGGCCATGCTCAAGTCCCACGCACCTACACAAACAAATAAGAACCTTGCAACCAACGCGATAAAGGGGTTGTCAATCCCTTCACGGCCACTTGCAAAAGTTAGATCTGATAGAGATGGTAAGATAATATTTTTGGTATTTTTATAATAAAGATAAAAAGTAAAAATTGCAAAATAAACGGTAATAAAAATAGCTTGTAGACGAAAGGTTAATATGATGGAAAATAGACCCGGGGGCCATAGGTTTCACTAGTGGCTTCTCTCAAGATAGCATAAGTATTACGGTGGGTGAACAAATTACTGTCGAGCAATTGATAGAATTGAGCATAGTTATGAGAATATCTAGGTATGATCATGTATATAGGCATCACGTCCGTGACAAGTAGACTGACTCTTGCCTGCATCTACTACTATTACTCCACACATCGACCGCTATCCAGCATGCATCTAGAGTATTAAGTTCATAAGAACGGAGTAACTCTTTAAGCAAGATGACATGATGTAGAGGGATAAACTCATGCAATATGATATAAACCCCGTCGTTTTATCCACGATGGAAACAATACAATACGTGTTGTTTCCCCTAGTGTCACTGGGATCGAGCACCGCATGATTGAACCCAAAGCTAAGCACTTCTCCCATTGCAAGAAAGATCAATCTAGTAGGCCAAACCAAACTAATAATTCGAAGAGACTTGCAAAGATAACCAATCATACATAAAAGAATTCAGAGAAGATTCAAATATTGTTCATAGATAATCTTGATCATAACCCACAATTCATCGGATCTCGACAAACACACCGCAAAAAGAGTTACATCAAATAGATCTCCAAGAGAATCGAGGAGAACTTTGTATTGAGATCCAAAGAGAGAGAAGAAGCCATCTAGCTAATAACTATGGACCCGAAGGTCTGAGGTAAACTACTCACACATCATCGAAGAGGCTAGGGTGTTGATGTTGAAGCCCTCCGTGATCAATGCCCCCTCTGGTGGAGCGCTGGAAAAGGCCCCAAGATGGGATCTCACGGATACAGAAGGTTGCAGCGGTGGAAATAGGGTTTTGGCTCCTCTGGTGATCGTTTGGGGGGTACGTACGTATATATAGGAGGAAGAAGTAGGTCGGTAGAGCCACGAGGGGCCCACAAGGGTGGAGGGCACGCCCAGGGTGGTAGGCGCGCCCCCTTGGCTCGTGGCTTCCTCATTGGTTGCTTGACGTCCACTCCGAGTCCTCTGGATCACGTTTGTTCCGAAAATCACATTCCCGAAGGTTTCAATCCGTTTGGACTCCGTTTGATATTTTTTTTTCTGCGAAACACTGAAATAGGCAAAAAAAAATAGCAATTTGGGCTGGGCCTCTGGTTAATAGGTTAGTCCCAAAAATAATATAAAAGTGTATAAAGCCCATTAAACATCCAAAACAGAATATATAATAGCATGGAACAATAAAAAATTATAGATATGTTGGAGACGTACCAGTGGACTCTGCTCATTATTCACGAGAAAATGGCTGGTAACCGGGATGCCCAGTCCCATGCTCAAATCAAATGAAAATAGTTGCAAACAAAACTCCCCCAGGACTGTTGTTAGTTGGACGGTACCCGTTGTTTCGGACCAGCCGTGGAGTGTGCTTGTTGGTGGTGGGGGAGTATAAACTTTACCATTCTGTTTGGGAACCGCCTATAATGTATGTAGCATGGAAGATACCGATTTCTCTTAGTTGTTATGTTGGCAATGAAAGCATACCGCTTAAGATATTATTTATTCTCTATTTCAAAACTCAAGCTCTGGCACCTCTACAAATCTGTACTTCCCTCTACGAAGGGCTTATTTATTTACTTTTATTACTGAGTCATCGTCCTCTTATAAAAAGCACCAATTAGAGAGCACTGATATGTCCATTTTGCATCATGCTTTTATATCGATATTTATTGCATTATGGGCTGTTATTACACATTATGTCACAGTACTTATGCCTATTCTCTCTTATTTTACAAGGTTTACACGAAGAGGGAGAATGCCGGCAGCTGGAATTCTGGGCTGGAAAAGGAGCAAATATTAGAGACCTATTCTGCACAACTCCAAAAGTCCTGAAACTCCATGAAAGTCAGTTTTGGAATATATTAAAAATATTGGGCGAAGAAAGCACCAGAGGGGGGCCACACCCTGTCCAGGAGGGTGGGGGCGCGCCCCCTGCCTCGTGGGCCCCCTGGCAGGCCTCCGGTGCCCATCTTTTGCTATATGAAGTCTTTCACCCTGGAAAAAATGAGAAGGAAGCTTTCGGGACGAAGCGCCGCCGTCTCGAGGCGGAACCTGGTGAAACCAATCTAGGGCTCCGGCGGAGCTATTCTGTCGAGGTAACATCCCTCCGGGAGGGGGAAATCATCACCATCGTCATCACCATCGATCCTCTCATCGGGAGGGGGTCAATCTCCATCAACATCTTCACCAGCACCATCTCATCTCAAACCCTAGTTCATCTCTTGTATCCAATCTTTGTCTCAAAACCTCAGATTGGTACCTGTGGGTTGCTAGTAGTGTTGATTACTCCTTTTAGTTGATGCTAGTTGGTTTATTTGGTGGAAGATCATATGTTCAGATCCTTTATGCATATTAATACCCCTCTGATTATGAACATGAATATGATTTGTGAGTAGTTACGTTTGTTCCTGAGGACATGGGAGAAGTCTTGCTATAAGTAGTCATGTGAATTTGGTATTTGTTCGATATTTTGATGAGATGTATGTTGTCTTTCCTCTAGTGGTGTTATGTGAACGTCGACTACATGACACTTCACCATTATTTGGACATAGGGGAAGGCATTGGGAAGTAATAAGTAGATGATGGGTTGCTAGAGTGACAGAAGCTTAAACCCTAGTTTATGCGTTGCTTCGTAAGGGGCTGATTTGGATCCATATGTTTCATGCTATGGTTAGGTCTACCTTAATACTTCTTTTGTATTTGCGGATGCTTGCAAGAGGGGTTCATCATAAGTGGGATGCTTGTCCAAGGAAGGACAGTACCCAAGCACCGGTCCACCCACATATCAAATTATCAAAGTAACGAACGCGAATCATATGAGCATGATGAAAACTAGCTTGACGATAATTCCCATGTGTCCTCGGGAGCATTTTCCTTTATATAAGAGTTTGTCCAGGCTTGTCCTTTGCTAAAAAAAGGATTGGGCCACCTTGGTGCACCCTGTTTACTTTTGTTACTTGTTACCTGTTACAAATTACCTTATCACAAAACTATTTGTTACCGATAATTTCAGTGCTTGCAGAGAATACCTTACTGAAAACCGCTTGCCATTTCCTTCTGCTCCTCGTTGGGTTCGACACTCTTACTTATCAAAAGGGCTATGATAGATCCCCTATACTTGTGGGTCATCAAGACTCTTTTCTAGCACCGTTGCCGGGGAGTGAAGCGCCTTTGGTAAGGAAAAATTTATATAGTGTGCTGAAATTTACTATCACTTGTTACTATGGAAAGTAATCCTTTGAGGGGCTTGTTCGGGGTATCTTCACCCCGACTAGTAGAGCAAAGAGTTTCTCCTCAACCTACTGAACCTACTGAAAATGTTTACTTTTAAATTCCTTCGGGTATGATAGAGAAACTGCTAGCTAATCCTTTTACAGGAGATGGAACATTACATCCCGATTTGAACCTAATCTATGTGGATGAAGTTTGTGGATTATTTAAGCTTGCAGGTATGCCCAAGGATGTTATCAAGAAGAAGGTCTTCCATTTATCTTTGAAGGGAAAGGCATTGACATGGTTTAGGCTATGCGATGATATTGGATCATGGAACTAAAACCGATTGAAATTGGAATTTCATCAGAAGTTTTATCCTATGCATGTGGTTCATCGTGATCGTAATTATATATATAATTTCTGGCCTCGCGAAGGAGAAAGCATCGCTCAAGCTTTGGGGAGGCTTAAGTCAATGTTATATTCATGCCCCAATCATGAGCTCTCAAGAGAAATTATTATTCAAAAAATTTATGCTCGGCTTTCTCTCAATAATCGCTCTGTGCTCGATACATCTTGTACTGGTTCTTCTATGATGAAGACTATTGAATTCAAATGGGATTTCTTGGAAAGAATTAAATGCACCTCTGAAGATTGGGAACTCGACGAAGGTAAGGAGTCAGGTATAACACCTAAGTTTGATTGTGTTAAATCTTTTATGGATACCGATGCTTTTCGTGAATTTAGCACTAAATATGGACTTGACTCTGAGATAGTAGCTTCTTTCTGTGAATCCTTTGGTACACATGTTGATATTGTTGGGGAACGCAGTAATTTCAAAAAAAATCCTACGCACACGCAAGATCATGGTGATGCATAGCAACGAGAGGGGAGAGTGTCGTCCACGTACCCTCGTAGACCGTAAGCAGAAGCGTTATAAGAACGCGGTTAATGTAGTCGTACGTCTTCACGATCCGACCGATCCAAGTCCCGAACGCACGGCACCTCCGAGTTCAGCACACGTTCAGCTCGATGACGTCCCACGAAATCCGATCCAGCAGAGCTTCGCGGGAGAGTTCCGTTAGCACGACGGCGTGATGACGGTGATGATGTTGCTACCGACGCAGGGCATCGCCTAAGCACCGCTACGATATGATCGAGGTGGATTATGGTGGAGGGGGGCACCGCACACGGCTTGGAACAATCAACTTGTGTGTCATTGGGTGCCCCCCGCCCCCATATATAAAGGAGCAAGGGGGGAGGCCGGCCGGCCTTGGTGCGCCCCAAGGAGAGGAGGAATCCTCCTCCTAGTAGGAGTAGGATTCATCCTTTCCTAGTCCTACTAGGAAGGGGGAAGGGGGAAGGAAAGAGAGGGAGAGGGAGAGGGAAAGAGGGGCCGCGCCCCCTCCCCAAGTCCAATTCGGACTCCTCATGGAGGGGGGCGCCTCCTCCTGGGCTGTTGCCCTCTCTCTCTCCCGTCAGACCCACTAAGGCCCAATACTTCCCCGGGGGGTTCCGATAACCCCTCCGGCACTCCGATTTTCTCAGAAACCATCCGGAACACTTCCGGTGTCTGAATATAGCCGTCCAATATATCAATCTTTATGTCTCGACCATTTCGAGACTCCTCATCATGTCCGTGATCACATCCGTGACTCCAAATACCTTCGGTACATCAAAACACATAAACTCATAATACCGATCGTCACCGAACGTTAAGCGTGCGGACCCTACGGGTTTGAGAACTATGTAGAAATGACCGAGACTCGTCTCCGGTCAATAACCAATAGCGGAACCTAGATGCTCATATTGGCTCCTACATATTCTGCGAAGATCTTTATCGGTCAACACGCATAACAACATACGTTGTTCCCTTTGTCATCGGTATGTTACTTGCCCGAGATTCGATCATCGGTATCTCAATACCTAGTTCAATCTCGTTACCGGAAAGTTTCTTTACTCGTTCCGTAATGCATCATCCCGCAACTAACTCATTAGTTGCATTGCTTGCAAGGCTTATAGTGATGTGCATTACCGAGAGGCCCAGAGATACCTCTCCGACAATCGGAGTGACAAATCCTAATCTCGATCTATGCCAACCCAACAAGTACCTTCGGAGACACATGTAGAGCACCTTTATAATCACCCAGTTACGTTCTGAAGTTTGGTAGCACACAAAGTGTTTCTCCGGTATTCGGGAGTTGCATAATCTCATAGTCATAGGAACATGTATAAGTCATGAAGAAATCAATATCAATATACTAAACAATCAAATGCTAAGCTAACGGAATGGGTCAAGTCAATCACATCATTCTCCAATGATGTGATCCCGTTAATCAAATGACAACTCATGTCTATGGCTAGGAAACTTAACCATCTTTGATCCAACGAGCTAGTCAAGTAGAGGCATACTAGTGACACTTAGTTTGTCTATATATTCACACATGTACTAACTTTCCAGTTAATACAATTCTAGCATGAATAATAAACATTTATCATGATATAAGGAAATATAAATAACAACTTTATTATTGCCTCTAGGGCATATTTCCTTCAGTCTCCCACTTACACTAGAGTCAATAATCTAGATTACACTGTAATGATTCTAACACCCATGGAGTCTTGGTGTTGATCATGTTTTGCTCGTGAGAGAGGCTTAGTCAACGGGTGTTAGAATGGAATTGAAGCCTCTCTTAATGTGCTTGGTTCTCTTGTGAAATCTAGATTCCTTTGCCAAGGCAATTGCACCAGTATAGTCACAAAAGATTTTCATTGGACCCGATGCACTAGGTATGACACCTAGATCGGATATGAACTCCTTCATCCAGACTCCTTCATTTGCTGCTTCTGAAGCACCTATGTACTCCACTTCACATGTAGATCCCGCCACGACGCTTTGCTTAGAACTGCACCAACTGACAGCTCCACCGTTCAATATAAATACATATCCGGTTTGTGACTTAGAGTCATCCGGATCAGTGTCAAATCTTGCATCGATGTAACCATTTACGACGAGCTCTTTGTCACCTCCATAAACGAGAAACATATCCTTAGTCCTTTTCAGGTATTTCAGGATGTTCTTGACCGCTGTCCAGTGATCCACTCCTGGATTACTTTGGTACCTCCCTACTAAGCTAATAGCAAGGCACACATCAGGTCTGGTACACAACATTGCATACATGATAGAGCCCATGGCTGAAGCATAGGGAACATCTTTCATTTTCTCTCTATCTTCTACAGTGGTCGGGCATTGAGTCTGACTCAACTTCACACCTTGTAACACAGGCAAAAACCCTTTCTTTGCTTGATCCATTTTGAACTTCTTCAAAACTTTATCATGGTATGTGCTTTGTGAAAGTCCAGTTAGGTGTCTTGATCTATCTCTATAGATCTTGATGCCCAATATATAAGTTGCTTCACCGAGGTCTTTCATTGAAAAACTCTTATTCAAGTATCCTTTTATGCTATCTAGAAATTCTATATCATTTCCAATCAACAATATGTCATCCACATATAATATTAGAAACGCTACAGAGCTCCCACTCACTTTCTTGTAAATACAGGCTTCTCCAATAGTCTGTATAAAACCATATGCTTTGATCAAACTATCAAAACGTTTATTCCAACTCCGGGATGCTTGCACCAGTCCATAGATGGATCCCTGGAGCTTGCACACTTTGTTAGTATCCTTTGGATCGATAAAACCTTCAGGTTGCATCATATACAACTCTTCTTCCAGAAATCCATTCAGGAACGCAGACTTTACATCCATTTGCCAAATTTCGTAATCATAAAATGCGGCAATTGCTAACATGATTCGGACGGACTTAAGCATCGCTACAGGTGAGAAAGTCTCATCGTAGTCAACCCCTTGAACTTATCGAAAACCTTTCGCAACAAGTCGAGCTTTCTAGACAGTAATATTACTGTCAGCGTCAGTCTTCTTCTTGAAGATCCATTTATTCTCGATGGCTTGCCGATCATTGGGCAAGTCGACCAAAGTCCACACTTTGTTCTCATACATGGATCCCATCTCAGATTTCATGGCCTCAAGCCATTTTGCGGAATCTGGGCTCATCATCGCTTCCTCATAGTTCGTAGGTTCGTCATGGTCTAGTAGCATGACCTCCAGAACAGGATTACCGTACCACTCTGGTGCGGATCTTACTCTGGTTGACCTACGAGGTTCAATAGTAACTTGATCTGAAGTTACATGATGATCATCATTAGCTTCCTCACTAATTGGTGTAGAAGTCACATGAACAGATTTCTGTGATGAACTACTTTCCAATAAGGGAGCATGTACAGTTACCTCATCAAGTTCTACTTTCCTCCCACTCACTTCTTTTGAGAGAAACTCCTTCTCTAGAAAGGATCCATTCTTAGCAACGAATGTCTTGCCTTCGGATCTGTGATAGAAGGTGTACCCAACAGTCTCCTTTGGGTATCCTATGAAGACACATTTCTCCGATTTGGGTTCGAGCTTATAAGGTTGAAGCTTTTTCATATAAGCATCGCAGCCCCAAACTTTAATAAACGATAACTTTGGTTTCTTGCCAAACCATAGATCATAAGGCATCGTCTCAGCGGATTTAGATGGTGCCCTATTTAACGTGAATGCAGCCATCTTTAAAGCATAACCCCAAAATGATAGCGGTAAATCAGTAAGAGACATCATAGATCGCACCATATCTAGTAAAGTACGATTACGGCGTTCGGACACACCATTACACTGGTGTTCCTGGTGGCGTGAGTTGCGAAACTATTCCGCATTGTTTCAAATGAAGACAAAACTCATAACTCAAATATTCTCGTCCACGATTAGATCGTAGAAACTTTATTTTCTTGTTACGATGATTTTCCACTTCACTCTGAAATTCTTTGAACTTTTCAAATGTTTCAGACTTATGTTTCATCAAGTAGATATACCCATATCTGCTCAAATCATCTGTGAAGGTGAGAAAATAACGATACCCGCCGCGAGCCTCAACATTCATTTGACCACATACATCAGTATGTATGATTTCCAACAAATCTGTTGCTTGCTCCATTGTTCCGGAGAAGGGCGTTTTAGTCATCTTGCCCATGAGGCATGGTTCGCAAGTACCAAGTGATTCATAATCAAGTGATTCCAAAAGTCCATCAGAATGGAGTTTCTTCATGCGCTTTACACCAATATGACCTAAACGGCAGTGCCACAAATAAGTTGCACTATCATTATCAACTCTGCATCTTTTAGCTTCAATATTATGAATATGTGTATCACTACTATCGAGATTCATCAAAAATAGACCACTCTACAAGGGTGCATGACCATAAAAGATATTACTCATATAAGTAGAACAACCATTATTCTCAGATTTAAATGAATAACCGTCTCGCATCAAACAAGATCCAGATATAATGTTCATGCTCAACGCTGGAACCAAATAACAATTATTCAGGTCTAAAACTAATCCCGAAGGTAGATGTAGAGGTAGCGTGCCGACCGCGATCACATCGACTTTGGAACCATTTCCCACGCGCATCGTCACCTCGTCCTTAGCCGATCTTCGCTTAATCCTTAGTCCCTGTTTCGAGTTGCAAATATTAGCAACAGAACCAGTATCAAATACCCAGGTGCTACTGTGAGCATTTGTAAGGTACAGATCAATAACATGTATATCACATATACCTTTGTTCACCTTGCCATCCTTCTTATCCGCCAAATACTTGGGGCAGTTCCGCTTCTAGTGTCCAGTCCCTTTGCAGTAGAAGCACTCAGTCTCAGGCTTCGGTCCAGACTTGGGCTTCTTCACTTGAGCAGCAACTTGCTTGCCATTCTTCTTGAAGTTCCCCTTCTTCCCTTTACCCTTTTTCTTAAAACTGGTGGTCTTATTGACCATCAACACTTGATGCTCCTTGTTGATTTCTACCTCTGCAGCCTTTAGCATCGCGAAGAGCTCGGGAATCGTCTTATCCATCCCTTGCATATTATAGTTCATCACGAAGCTCTTGTAGCTTGGTGGCACTGATTGAAGAATTCTGTCAATGACACTATCATCCGGAAGATTAACTCCCAGTTGAATCAAGTGATTGTTATACCAAGACATTTTGAGTATATGCTCACTGATAGAACTATTCTCCTCCATCTTGCAGCTGTAGAACTTATTGGAGACTTCATATCTCTCAATCCGGGCATTTGCTTGAAATATTAACTTCAACTCCTGGAACATCTCATATGTTCAATGACGTTCAAAATGTCGTTGAAGTCCCGGTTCTAAGCCGTAAAGCATGACACAGTGAACTATCGAGTAGTCATCAGCTTTGCTCTGCCAGACGTTCATAACATCTGGCGTTGCTCCTGCAGCGGGCTTGGCACCTATTGGTGCTTCCAGGACGTAATTCTTCTATGCAGCAATGAGGATAATCCTCAAGTTACGGACACAGTCCGTGTAATTGCTACCATCATCTTTCAACTTTGCTTTCTCAAGGAACGCATTAAAATTCAACGGAACAACAGCACGGGCCATCTATCTACAACAACATAGTCATGCAAAATATTATCAGGTACTAAGTTCATGATAAATTAATGTTCAATTAATCATATTACTTAAGAACTCCCACTTAGACAGACATCCCTCTAATCATCTAAGTGATCACGTGATCCATATCAACTAAACCATGTCCGATCATCACGTGAGATGGAGTAGTTTTCAATGGTGAACATCACTATGTTGATCATATCTACTATATGATTCATGCTCGACCTTTCGGTCTCAGTGTTCCGAGGCCATATCTGCATATGCTAGGCTCGTCAAGTTTAACCCGAGTATTCTACGTGTGCAAAACTGGCTTGCACCCATTGTATGTGAACGTAGAGCTTATCACACCCGATCATTACGTGGTGTCTCGGCATGACGAACTTTCGCAACGGTGCATACTCGGGGAGAACACTTATACCTTGAAATTTAGTGAGAGATCATCTTATAATGCTACTGTCGATCTGAGAAAAATAAGATGCATAAAAGATAAACATCACATGCAATCAATATAAGTGGTATGATATGGCCATCATCATCTTGTGCCTTTGATCTCCATCTCCAAAGCACCGTCATGATCACCATCGTCACCGGCGCGACACCTTGATCTCCATCGTAGCATCGTTGTCGTCTCACCAACTATTGCTTCTACGACTATCGCTACCGCTTAGTGATAAAGTAAAGCAATTACATGGCAATTGCATTTCATACGATAAAGCGACAACCATATGGCTCCTGCCAGTTGCCGATAACTCGGTTACAAAACATGATCATCTCATACAATAAAATTTAGCATCATGTCTTGACCATATCACATCACAGCATGCCCTGCAAAAACAAGTTAGACGTCCTCTACTTTGTTGTTGCAAGTTTTACGTGGCTGCTACGGGCTGAGCAAGAACTGTTCTTACCTACGCATCAAAACCACAACGATGTTTCATCAAGTATGTGCTGTTTTAACCTTCTCAAGGACCGGGCGCAGCCACACTTGATTCAACTAAAGTTGGAGAAACTGACACCCGCCAGCCACCTGTGTGCAAAGCACGTCGGTAGAACCAGTCTCGCGTAAGCATACGCGTAATGTCGGTCCGGGCCGCTTCATCCAACAATACCGCTGAATCAAAGTATGACATGCTGGTAAGCAGTATGACTTGTATCGCCCACAACTCACTTGTGTTCTACTCATGCATATAACATCTACGCATAAACCTGGCTCTGATACCACTGTTGGGGAACGTAGTAATTTCAAAAAAAAATCCTACGCACACGCAAGATCATGGTGATGCATAGCAACGAGAGGGGAGATTGTCGTCCACGTACCCTCGTAGACCGTAAGCGGAAGCTTTATAATAACGCGGTTGATGTAGTCATACGTCTTCACGATCTGACTAATCCAAGTACCGAACGCACGGCACCTCCGAGTTCAGCACACGTTCAGCTCGATGACGTCCCACGAAATCCGATCCAGCAGAGCTTCGTAGGAGAGTTCCATCAGCACAACGGCGTGATGATAGTGATGATGTTGCTACAGACGCAGGGCTTCGCCTAAGAACCGCTACGATATGATCGAGGTGGATTATGGAGGAGGGGGCACCGCACGCGGCTTGGAACAATCAACTTGTGTGTCATTGGGTGCCCCCCCGCCCTGTATATAAAGGAGCAAGGGGGAGGCCGGCCGGCCTTGGTGCACCCCAAGGAGAGGAGGAATCCTCCTCCTAGTAGGAGTAGGATTCATCCTTTCCTAGTCCTACTAGGAAGGGGGAAGGGGGAAGGAAAGAGAGGGAGAGGGAGAGGGAAAGAGGGGCCGTGCCCCCCTCCCCTAGTCCAATTCGGACTCCTCATGGGAGGGGGCATGCCACCTCCTGGGCTGCTGCCCTCTCTCTCCCCTCAGGCCCACTAAGGCCCAATACTTCCCTGGGGGGTTCCGGTAACCCCTCCGGCACTCCGGTTTTCTCCGATACCATCCGGAACACTTCCGGTGTCCGAATATAGCCGTCCAATATATCAGTCTTTACGTCTTGACCATTTCGAGACTCCTTGTCATGTCCGTGATCACATCCGGGACTCCGAACTACCTTCGGTACATCAAAACACATAAACTCATAATACCGATCATCACCGAACGTTAAGCATGCGGACCCTGCGGGCTCGAGCACTATCTAGACATGACCGAGACTCGTCTCCGGTCAATAACCAATAGCGGAACCTGGATGCTCATATTGGCTCCTACATAATCTACGAAGATCTTTATCGGTCAAACCGCATAACAACATACGTTGTTCCCTTTGTCATCGGTATGTTACTTACCCGAGATTCGATCGTCGGTATATCAATACCTACTTCAATCTCATTACTGGCAAGTCTCTTTACTCATTCCGTAATGCATCATCCCGCAACTAACTCATTAGTTGCATTGCTTGCAATGCTTATAGTGATGTGCATTACCGAGAGGGCCCAGAGATTCCTCTCCGACAATCGGAGTGACAAATCCTAATCTCGATCTATGCCAACCCAACAAGAACCTTCGGAGACACCTGTAGAGCCCCTTTATAATCACCCAGTTATGTTGTGACGTTTGGTAGCACACAAAGTGTTCCTCCGGTATTCGGGAGTTGCATAATCTCATAGTCATAGGAACATGTATAAGTCATGAAGAAAGCAATAGCAATATACTAAATGATCAAATGCTAAGCTAACAGAATGGGTCAAGTGAATCACATCATTCTCTAATGATGTGATCCTGTTAATCAAATGACAACTCATGTCTATGGCTAGGAAACTTAACCCCATCTTTGATCCAACGAGCTAGTCCAGTAGAGGCATACTAGTGACACTTAGTTTGTCTATATATTCACGCATGTACTAAGTTTCCGGTTAATACAATTCTAGCATGAATAATAAACATTTATCATGATATAAGGAAATATAAATAACAACTTTATTATTGCCTCTATGGCATATTTCCTTCAGATATCCCTAAGGAGAAGTGGTTTAAATATGATCCTCCCATTGAAGTAAAAGTAGTTGAACCTATTAAAGTTAAAGAAAAGACTATCACTTATAATGTTGATCGTATGGTTCCTACCGCTTATATTGAGAAACCACCTTTCCCTACTAGAATAAAGGATCATGCTAAAGCTTCAACTATGGTTCGTAAGAGTAATACTAGAACACCTACACCCCCTGAGCAAATTAAAGTTGAACCTAGTATTGCTATGGTTAAAGATCTCTTGGCCGATAATATTGATGGGCATGTTATTTACTTCTGTGATGAAGCTGCTAGAATTGCTAGACCCGATACTAAAAATAAACATAGACCTCTTGTAGGCATGCCTGTTATTTCTGTTAAACTAGGAGATCATTGCTATGATGGCTTATGTGATATGGGTGCTAGCGCGAGTGCAATACCTCATTCTTTATACGAAGAAATTATGCATGATATTGCACCTGCTGAGTTAGAAGGTATTGATGTTACAATTAAGCTTGCCAATAGAGATACTATTTCACCAGTTGGGATTATTAGAGATATTGAAGTCTTGTGTGGGAAAGTTAATATCCTACTGATTTTCTTGTTCTTGATTCCCACAAGATGACTTTTGTCCCATTATATTTCGCAGACCCTTCTTCAATACTGTTAATGCTAAGATAGATTGCAAAAAGGATGTTGTTACTATTGGTTTAGGGGATATGTCTCATGATTTTAATTTTGCTAAATTTCATAGACAATGCCATGATAGAGAATTGCCTAGTAAAGATGAAATTATTGGTCTTGCTTCTATTGCCGTGCCTCCTAATGATCCTTTAGAAAAATATTTGCTAGACCATGAAAATGATATGTTTATGAATGAGAGAAGGGAAATAGATGAAGTATTCTTTAAACAGGGACCTATTTTGGAACACAATTTTCCTGTTGAAATTCTAGGGGATCCTCCTCCACCCAAGGGTGATCCCGTGTTTGAGCTTAAGCCATTACCTGATACTCTTAAATATGCTTATCCTGTTATTATTAGTGCTAACCTTTCAGAGCAGGAAGAAGAGAAATTACTGAAAACTCTGAAGAAGCACCGTCCTGCTATTGGATATACTCTTGATGATCTTAAGGGCATTAGTCCCACTCTACGCCAGCACAAAATAAAATTGGAGAAAGACGCTAAACCGGTTGTTGATCACCAACGACGGTTAAATCCTAAGATGAAAGAAGTGGCAAGAAAAGAAATACTAAAGCTTCTGGAGGCAGGTATAATTTATCCTGTTGTTGATAGTCAGTGGGTAAGTCATGTACATTGTGTCCCTAGGAAGGGAGGTATTACTGTTGTTCCTAATGATAAAGATGAGATTCCACAAAGAATTGTTACAGGTTATAGAATGGTAATTGATTTCCACAAACTAAATAAAGCTACTAAAAAGGATCATTACCCTTTACCTTTTATTGATCAAATGCTAGAAAGATTATCCAAACATACACATTTTTGCTTCCTAGACGGTTATTCTGGTTTCTCTCAAATACCTGTGTCAAAAGAGGATCAAGAAAAGACCACTTTTACTTGCCCTTTCGGTACCTTTGCTTATAGATGTATGCCTTTTTGTTTATGCAATGCACCTGCTACCTTTCAAAGATGTATGACTGCTATATTCTCTGACTTTTGTGAAAAGATTGTTGAGGTTTTCATGGATGATTTCTCCATGTATGGAACTTCTTTTGATGATTGCTTAAGCAACCTTGATCGAGTTTTGCAGAGTGTGAAGAAACTAATCTTGTCTTGAATTGGGAGAAGGTGATTGAAATTATCATTGATAAAACTTATGCACTTGCTAGCATTCACACTTCATAAATTATTTATTTTATCATTTACCTACTCGAGGACGAGCAGGAATTAAGCTTGGGGATGCCGATACGTCTCCAACGTATCTATAATTTATGAAGTATTCATGCTATTATATTATCCTTCTAGGATGTTTTATATGCATTTATATCCTATTTTATATGATTTTTGGGACTAACCAATTAACCTAGAGCCCAGTGCCAGTTTCTATTTTTTCCTTGTTTTTGAGTATCACACAAAAGGAAAACCAAACGGATTCCAATTGACCTGAAACTGGACGGAGCTTATCTTTGGACCAGAAGAAGGCCAAGGAGTAAAAGAGTTCGGCCAGAAGAGTCCTGGGCTGCCCACGAGGGTGGGAGGCGCGCCCCCTACCTCGCGGACAGCCCGGAGACCCTCCTGACTTGTTCCCGACGCCAAAACCTCTTATATGTACAGAAACCCCCAGAACATAACCTAGATCGGGAGTTCCGCCGCCGCAAGCCTCTGTAGCCACCGAAAAGCAATCTAGACCCGTTCCGGCACCTTGCCGGAGGGGGAATCCCTCTCCGGTGGCCATCTTCATCATCCCGGCGCTCTCCATGGCGAGGAGGGAGTAGTTCACCCTCAGGGCTGAGGGTATGTACCAGTAGCTATGTGTTCGATCTCTCTCCTGCGCGTTCTTGATTCGGCACGATCTTGATGTATCGCGAGCTTTGCTATTATAGTTGGATCTTATGATGTTTCTCCCCCTCCACTCTCTTGTAATGGATTGAGTTTTCCCTTTGAAGTTATTTTATCGGATTGAGTCTTTAAGGATTTGAGAACACTGGATGTATGTTTCGGTGATCAACTTGCGGGTTCCATAACATTGTGAACTTATGCATAGGGGTTGGCACACGTTTTCGTCTTGACTCTCCGGTAGAAACATTGGGGCACTCTTTGAAGTACTTTGTGTTGGTTTGAATAGATGAATCTGAGATTGTGTGCTGCATATCATAGAATCATACCCACGAATACTTGAGGTGACATTGGAGTATCTAGGTGACATTAGGGTTTTGGTTGATATGTGTCTTAAGGTGTTATTCTAATACGAACTCTTGAATAGATCGATCCGAAAGAATAACTTTGATGTGGTTTCATACCCTACAATAATCTCTTCGTTTGTTCTCCGCTATTAGTGACTTTGGAGTGACTCTTTGTTGCATTTTGAGGGATAGTTATATGATCCAGTTATGTTATTATTGTTGAGAGAACTTGCACTAGTGAAAGTATGAACCCTAGGCCTTGTTTCCTAGCATTGCAATACCGTTTACGCTCACTTTTATTACTTGTTACCTTGCTGTTTTTTATATTTTCAGATTACAAAAACCTATATATACCATCCATATTGCACTTGTATCACCATCTCTTCGCCAAACTAGTGCACCTATACAATTTACCATTGTATTGGCTGTGTTGGGGACACAATAGTCTCTTTGTTATTTGGTTGCAGGGTTGCTTGAGAGAGACCATCTTCATCCTGCGCCTCCCATGGATTGATAAACCTTAGGTCATCCACTTGAGGGAAATTTTCTACTGTCCTACAAACCTCTGCACATGGAGGCCCAACAACGTCTACAAGAAGAAGGTTCTGTAGTAGACATCAATCTCTTTTCTGGCGCCGTTGCCGGGGAGGTGAGTGCTTGAAGGTATATCTTTAGATCTTGCAATCGAATCTTTTAGTTTCTTGTTTTATCACTAGTTTAGTTTATAAAAGAAAACTACAAAAAAATGGAATTGAGGGTGCCTCATATGCTTCATCTTTTTAATATATTTCATGAAAATAAGGATTCCGATAATTGTGCCAAAACGTTAGAAGAAGAATGCATTAAAATGTTTGGCACTAAATCTTTGAATGATGAGCATGATTGCAATGTTGTTAGTATGAACTCTTAGAATATCCATAGTACTAATGATGATTGCACTAGTCATGATGAAAATGTCTCTTATAAGCATGTCAACTTTTGTGGAGTGCATAGAGTTTGCAAGTACACACCAAATAGGGAAGATAGATTTTGCAAGAGGCATAAGTATTTAGAAACTAAATGGCTACAAGAGAGGCTAGATGCTTGTGCTGAGAATTTAAAATTTCTTTGCCATCCTTGTAAATTTTGCAATGAACGTGATCATCTAAATACCCAATGCAAATTGTTTCATGATCGCATCGTTTCCAAAAATTGTGATGACTTGATTTCCCTTGCACATCATAATGAACTTAGTTTGCTTTTGGTTATGAAGAAATGAAACGTATAACTAAGGATATGCTAGAATTTGTCCTTGATAAAGTTCTTGATTTTGATCTAGAAGAAATTGTTATGTATTGTGCGGTGAATTGCATTGAAAATCCTTATATTGCCAATTACATAAAGAAAAGTAAACAAATAGAAGATGAAGAGAATACTAATGAAAGGGAAGAGACTTCCCAATATCCTCCTATTATTTCTTATGATGAATCAGGTAATGAGGAGGAGCCTTCTATTCAACCAATCTCATTAATAAGGAGCACAAAAAGAGGATTACACCCCCACATGATGTGAAGAAGGAAAAGAAAAGATGGAGAAACAAAGGTAGAAAGGTATCCCTCCCAAATGATGTTGCTCCAATTACTCATTGTCATGATGATAATTGCTATACTATTGGTGCTATCCATACTATTAATGATGAGAGTGATTATGCTTATGATATGAAAAGGCCCAAGCTTGGGGATGCTATGTTTGATGAGAATGGCATGTTTGAGAATATATTTGCTGCAACTAATGTTTGTCCCAAGCTTGGGGATGCTATGTTTAATGAAGATGATATTTTTTGCCTCCCAAGTTTTGATGAGCACATTTATTATGATTATAGCATGCCCCCTATTTATGATGATTATTGTGATGACACTTATGCTATAAAAATTAGTGATGATTATATTTATAAAACTTGTCATGATTATGATTACCCCTTGTCTGAACATTATTCTTTTAATGTGGAAACAATTTATAGTATTCGAGTCTCTTATGATACTCCCACTATTCTGAATGAGAAGAATTTTGCTTATGTGGAGAGTAATAAAATTTCTATGCTTGTAGATCATGAAAAGAATGCTTTATGTTATGGTTATACTATTGAATTCATTCATGATGCTACTGAAAATTATTATGAGGGAGGAACATATGCTTGTAGGAATTGCAATAATATCGAGTTTCCTCTCTATGTGCTTAAAGTTTTGAAGTTATGCCTGTTTTGCCTTCCTATGCTAGTTGATTATTGTTCCCATAAGTTGTCTGCTCACAAAATCCCTATGCATAGGAAGTGGGTTAGACTTGAATGTGCTTTCCATGTGTTTCATGATGCTCTCTTCATATTTCAATTCTTACCTTTTATACGAGCATCATTGAAATCATCATGCCTAGCTAGAAAGGCATAATAGAAAAGTGCTTGTTGGGAGACAACCCAATATTTACCCCTACTATTTTTTTGTGTTCACATGATTAAGCTACTGTAGTAACCATGTTTTATAGCTTTTGTTTCAATAAAGTGCCAAGTAGAACCTTTGGGAAGACTTGGGTGGAAGTTAATGTGATCTTGCTGTAAAAAACAGAAACTTTGCGCTCACGAGTTTAGCTGTAATTTTTTTTACAGAAGAGTGCTTTTAAGTTGATTCTTTTTTCAGAAGATTAATCAAAAAATTCCTCAGGTCCACCAATTTATGTCAGAATTTTTGGAGTTCCAGAAGTATACGTTTGATACAGATTACTACAGACTGTTATGTTTTTGACAGATTCTGTTTTCTATGTGTTGTTTGCTTATTTTGATGAATCTATGAGTAGTATCGGAGGGTATGAACCATAGAGGAGTTGTAATACAGTATATATTACACCAATATGAATTTAGATTGAGTTCACAGCAGTACCTAAGTGGTGATTTATTTTCTTATACTAACGGAGCTCATAAGATTTTCTGTTGAGTTTTGTGTTGTGAAGTTTTCAAGTTTTGGTGAAAGACTCGATGGACTATGGAATAAGGAGTGGCAAGAGCCTAAGCTTAGGGATGACCAAGGCACCCCAAGGTAAAATTCAAGGACAACCAAGAGCCTAAGCTTGGGGATGCCCCGGATGGCATCCCCTCTTTCATCTTCGTTCATCGGTAACTTTACTTGGAGCTATATTTTTATTCACCACATGATATGTGTTTTGCTTGGCGCGTAATTTTATTTTGTTAGTATTTTCTTGATGTTATTTAGAATAATGTTTTGCATCTCTATTTTCAATAAAAATGTCAATGATAGCCTTTACCATGCTTATTTTGCAAGTATACATGTTGCTATTTCAAAACAGAAAGTTTACCGCTGTTGCAAAAATTCCCTAGGAAAAGTCAGAATATGATAAAATGTTGAAACTTTTTGCATATTGAGCTCTGATAAATTTTCTACAGTGTGGTAGAATTTCATAATGTTTGGAGTTAGGGAAGTATGATGAATTTTGCATTCTTTACAGACTGTACTGTTTTGGCAGATTGCTGTTATGTTTGCATTGTTTGCATATGTTTGCTTGTTTAATGATTCTATTTGAGGATAGGAGTATTAAATATGCAGAGGCATTTAGTATGCAATTTTGAATAATAATTTTAGTGATTTGTTATAGTAGAAAATGATAAGGTTTTTGCATTGGTTTATACTAACTTATCTCACGAGTTCTTGTTGAGTTTGGTGTGGATGAGCTCTCGAGATTTAGGAAACCGTGATATGAGAGGAATTAAGGAGACACAAAAGCTCAAGCTTGGGGATGCCCAAGGCACCCCAAGATAATATTTCAAGAAGTCTCAAGCATATAAGCTTCGGGATGCCCCGGTAGGCATCCCACCTTTGTTCTTCAAGAATTATCGGTTAGTATCGGTTGAGCCTAAATTTTTGCTTCTTCACATGATGAGTGCTATCCTTGGAATGTCGTTTGATTTTGTTTTGCTTGCTGTTTGAATAATATCCCAAGATCTGAAATTCTTAAATGAGAGAGAGTCTTCACAAAGCTACATGATTATTTAATTACCCATTGATCTTCACTTATATCTTTTTGGAGTAGTTTGTCATTTACTCGTGTGCTTCACTTATATCCTATTAGTAAATAGTTGAATGATTTGAATATCATAAATCTGAAATTATATATTTTTCATATGCTTATCCCATGGGGAGTAATGACTTCACATATAAGAAGTAGAGGTGGTAAATTTATTGAAGGTTAGCAAACATTGTATCGGTCACTTGAAAAATTCATGAAAGAACATTGAAGGAAGAGAGATTTCACATATAAATATACTATCTTGGACATGTGAGCCCCATTAATTATTTTCAAACCTGAGCAAATTAGTTGAAGTTGGACAAGGAAGACAACATAATGAGTTATGCTTGGGTATATTTGTATAGAAGTTATATTGTTATGGATCCTCTAACATGTGGTTCTTGCTATTTAGAATCCTTTGCTAGCCAAAATATCTGTAGTAAGCGGGGATACTGCTTGTGCATCCAAATTCCTTGAACCAAGTTTCTTCCATGAGTGTCCATCATATCTACCTATATGCGGTATTTACTTGCCGTTCTAAGTAAATTTGCATGTGCCAAACTCTAAACCTTCAAATAATTATCTGTTTTGTATGCCCGAATCGCTTAGGTAGCGATTAGGGGCTATCAGTATCTTCCATGCTAGGTGGGTTATTCTGACGATGAGTGGACTCCGCTCATCATTCACGAGAAAATGGCTGGTAACTGGGATGCCCAGTCCTATGATCAAAAGATGAAAAACAAATTCGCAAATAATTTAAACAAACTCCCCCAGGATTGTTCATAGTTGGACGGCACCCGTTGTTTCAGACAAGCCGTGGAGTGTGATTGTTGGTGGAGGGGGGTAAAATCTTTACCTTTCTGTTTGGGAACCGCCTATAATGTATCTAGTATGGAAGATATTGGGAACTCTTGGTCGTTATGTTGACAATGAAAGCATACCTCTCAAAATTATTTTCATCTCTGTTTTAGCATCGAGCTCTGGCACCTCTGCAAATCCCTGCTTCCCTCTGCGAAGGGCCTATCTTTTACTTTTATGCAAGAGTCAGTAGTATTCCTTCTCATTCCAACCTACTCTTTAGTTGGCAAGCATCATGTGATGGGGAAAGATCTAAGCATATATGGCCATTCAAATATATTTGATCATGAATTATTATTGTTGACAATTATCTATATGATAAATAAGTTGGGAGGTGAAACATTAAGCCCCTGTCTTTCTTTGTGTTCGGTGGATGCTATTTGTTCTAAAAATATGCTTTGAGTGGTAGCAATCATGGAAGACTATATGATAGTCGAGTATGTGGGATTTGCTAAATCAAAACTCTTACATAGACCCTTCCTGAAAATAGGGTGAATTGCAATTGTTTAATGACTGAGAACTGTTTGTTAGTTTTCAAGAAAGATTATGATCTATACTTTAACATGTGAATAGCTTGTTACTTGATCATGAGAAGATTTATGATATGAGCTACTGTTATGACATATAATGATGCTACAAACGGTGATTGAAATTATCATTGATCAATCTTATGCACTTGCTAGCATTCACACTTCATAAATTATTTATTTTATCATTTACCTACTCGAGGACGAGCAGGAATTAAGCTTGGGGATGCTGATACGTCTCCAGCGTATCTATAATTTATGAAGTATTCATGCTATTATATTATCCTTCTAGGATGGTTTATATGCATTTATATGCTATTTTATATGATTTTTGGGACTAACCTATTAACCTAGAGCCCAGTGCCAGTTTTTGTTTTTCCTTGTTTTTAAGTATCGAAGAAAAGGAAAACCAAACGGAATCCAATTGACCTGAAACTTGACGGAGCTTATTCTTGGACCAGAAGAAGGCCATGGAGTAAAAGAGTTGGGCCAGAAGAGTCCCGGGCTGCCCACGAGGGTGGGAGGGGCGCCCACCCCCTGGGCGCGCCCCCCTACCTCATGGACAGCCCGGAGCCCCCCCTAACTTGTTCCCGATGCCAAAACCTCTTATATATACAGAAACCCGCAGAACATAACCTAGATCGGGAGTTCCGTCGCTGCAAGCCTCTGTAGCCACCAAAAACCAATCTAGACCTGTTCCGGCACCCTGCCGGAGGGGGGAATCCCTCTCCGGTGGCCATCTTCATCATCTCGGCGCTCTCCATTGCGAGGAGGGAGTAGTTCACCCTCGGGGCTGAGGGTATGTCCCAGTAGCTATGTGTTCGATCTCTCTCTCTCTCTCTCGTGTTCCTGATTCGGCACAATCTTGATGTATCGCGAGCTTTGCTATTATAGATGGATCTTATGATGTTTCTCCCCCTCTACTCTCTTGTAATGGATTGAGTTTTCCCTTTGAAGTTATCTTATCGGATTGAGTCTTTAAGGATTTGAGAACACTTGATGTATGTTTCGGTGATCAACTTGCGGGTTCCGTAACATTGTGAACTTATGCATAGGGGTTGGCACACGTTTTCATCTTGACTCTCCGGTAGAAACTTTGGGGCACTCTTTGAAGTACTTTGTGTTGGTTTGAATAGATGAATCTGAGATTGTGTGATGCATATCGTATAATCATACCCACGGATACTTGAGGTGACATTGGAGTATCTAGGTGACATTAGGGTTTTGGTTGATATGTGTCTTAAGGTGTTATTCTAGTACGAACTCTTGAATAGATCGATCCGAAAGAATAACTTTGAGGTGGTTTCATACCCTACAATAATCTCTTCGTTTGTTCTCCGATATTAGTGACTTTGGAGTGACTCTTTGTTGCATGTTGAGGGATAGTTATATGACAGTTATGTTATTATTGTTGAGAGAACTTGCACTAGTGAAAGCATGAACCCTAGGCCTTGTTTCCTAGCATTGCAATACCGTTTACGCTCACTTTTATTACTTTTCACCTTGCTGTTTTTATATTTTCATTTACAAAGGCCTATATCTACCAGCCATATTGCACTTGTGTCACCATATCTTCACCGAACTAGTGCACCTATACAAGTTACCATTGTATTGGGTGTGTTGGGGACACAAGAGACTCTTTCTTATTTGGTTGCAGGGTTGCTTGAGAGAGACCATCTTCATCCTACGCCTCCCACGGATTGATAAACCTTAGGTCATCCACTTGAGGGAAATTTGCTACTGTCCTACAAACCTCTGCACTTGGAGGCCCAACAACGTGTACAAGAAGAAGGTTGTGTAGTAGACATCACCGTGTCCTAAGGACATTAAAGGTATAAGAAGTTTCCTTGGTCATGTCGGTTTTTATAGGAGGTTCATTAAAGACTTCTCAAAAATTCCTAGGCCTCTGACTAATCTCTTACAAAAAGATGTTCCTTTTGTCTTTGATGATGATTGTGTAGAAGCATTTGAAATACTTAAGAAAGCCTTGATTTCTGCACCTATTGTTCAGCCACCTGATTGGAATTTACCCTTTGAAATTATGTGTGATGCTAGTGATTATGCTGTAGGTGCTGTTCTAGGACAAAGAGTTGATAATAAATTAAATGTTATCCAATATGCTAGTAAAACTCTAGACAGTGCCCAGAGAAATTATGCTACTACTGAAAAAGAATTTTTAGCAGTTGTAATTGCTTGTGATAAGTTCAGACCTTATATTGTTGATTCTATAGTAACTGTTCACACTGATCATGCTGCTATTAAATATCTTATGGAAAAGAAAGATGCTAAACCTAGACTTATTAGATGGGTTCTCTTGCTACAAGAATTTGATTTGCATATTATTGATAGAAAGGGAGCTGAGAACCCTGTTGCAGACAACTTGTCTAGGCTAGAGAATGTTCTTGATGACCCACTGCCTATTGATGATAGCTTTCCTCATGAACAATTAGCTGTCATAAATGCTTCTCGTACTGCTCCATGGTATATACATTGTTGCTAAATTTATACCACCTAGTTTCACATACAAGAAAAAGAAAAAGTTTTTCTATGATTTAAGACAATACTTCTGGGATGACCCACACCTTTATAAAGAAGGAGTAGATGGTGTTATTAGACGTTGTGTACCTGAGCATGAACAGGAACAGATCCTACACAAGTGTCACTCCGAGGCTTATGGAGGACACCACGCTGGAGATAGAACTGCACATAAGATATTGCAATCCGGTTTTTATTGGCCTGCTCTCTTCAAGGATGCCCGTAAGACTAGTGCAGAACCAGCCTTTATCACCGGTTCGTAAGGGCCTTTAGTGCCGGTTCTGCAACCGGCACTATGGATTGGAGATTAAAGGCCCCCCTTTAGTACCGGTTTGGCACGAACCGACGCTAACGTGCCACCACGTGGCACGAGTTAGGCCCGGGTGCGTGTAGGACATTAGTACCGGTTGGTAACACCAACCGGTACTAAATGTTTGGGTGTGTTTTGGTTTTAATTTTAATTTTTCCTTTAGTTTTGTTTTTTTAATTTAATTTAGTGATTGTTTTACATTATAATGAGTTGTTAAATCATTAGGTGAAAGTACCGCAGATTAGTTTTGACTGGATGCATGTGGATCCTAGCTAAGTGATCAAGTATGTGATCAAGTAATATGGATATGGCATATACTTGATCACTTAGCTAGGATCCATCTAGTTGAAACTAATATGCGGTTTCTTTCATAAATGATATAATAACTCATCATCATCATCATCATCATATTAATATAAAAACTCTTGCATCATATCATCACCAACAACAGTATATACTAGCTAGCAAAGATATCATCGAGTTCAACATGGTCATGATATTATAAGCGTTCATAACACCACAAAAGCAAATAACTCTTTGAGATTAAGTTCAGGACAAAGAACACGGACACGCATGAGAGGACAACAAGTACTAAGAGCATGATAACTAGCTAAATCACTCCTGCTGCTCTCTCTCAGTTAAAATAGCATAGAACATGTATAGCTCTCCTGATTCATCATATTGGAGCATGCAGATGAACCTGTCTCCTAATCGTGGGATGCGCTTCTGATTGCTGCCCCCTAGTACTTCTGTGCGATCGTTAACAATTTTGCTCCAATCTTTCACTATTAAGCATTCATCGCTTTCAGAAATCCTGAATGCACTCATGTGCACTGTAGGATATCTTGGCCATAAGCTAACAATTGACATGCGACCTTTAGTCTCGATCCACTGAGGCACAACTGTCATCGGGAGTCCCTGTTGAAGAACATCGTATAGTAATTAATATACTTAGCAATGAAAGTTTAGCTTGAAAAATAATGTATGCAAAAGATGCACTGAGGACTAATAGTAAAAATCTTACCATCTTTCCTAAATACATGTGACCGTAGTTCAATACGATCACTATTGGTCGCACGTTTTGAGTACTAAGATTTTCAAATTCAGGAAAATGATTTCTCTTAACAACATCAAGATCCTCCAGCCATGAAACATAATGACTTATCTCCTCGCAGTTTAGTTCAGCTTCGGGACAGTAGTAGGTCATGTCTACCAAGCGCCGGACATGTTTGCTTGAATGGAAATAAGCTGTCAATAGAAATTAATTGTCAACTATTTTTGAATAAACAATATCAAAGACATAAATATGGTTGAGAAACTCACATAATGGTAGAACTGGAGGCGTCTGCACATCGACCCAGATGTCCCTATTACCTTCAATATCATCTTCCGGACGAATATCAAAGGTGATAACCATATCAGGCTCAAATGCAAAAGCCTTGCATAGTGCTTGCCAAGTTTTGCATTCAAAATAGGTGTACGTGTCTGCATTGTATAATTTGACGTTGAAAGTATAACCAGCATGCTCGGTCTTCAGGTAAACTCTCTTTACCTCCATAGTTTCCATAGCACTGAAACCTATCTTATCCAAGACAAAAATTCTTGCATGGCAGCGGATGCGCTAGTAGAATAGTGAAAACTTAAAATTATAAGCTGAAGCAAATGAAGCATATATAAGTCATGCTTAATTACGAAAAAAGACTTGTCGTTGTGACTTACTGTATCCACTTCGAAGGTCTCATCCAGGTTTATGCTGAAGCGCCTATCATCAACAAGGAAATTTCTATCGCACATGCCGCGCTAGTCTTCACAGAATTCGCACTTAATGAAATCTTTTTCGTCGTGAGACGACATTTCCTATGTTCATATATGTGAAACATTAAACACTTACTAGTTCTATTAATTCAACTAATTCAACTACTTCTATTAGTTCAACTAGTTCAATTAATTCAACTAAGCATTTAATAAAAATAAACGTGTTCTATTAATTTTCTTACTAAAATAAAGTAGCTAGTTCCATATAGTAATATTTTAATTAGATCATCAAATCTCAGATATCTAAATTTTCTTACTAAAAATAAACTAGTTCTATTAATGAAACTAATTCAACTAAGAATTTACTAAAAATAAACTAGTTCTATTAATTTTCTTACTAAAATATATAAAGTAGCTATATATATAGTAATATTTTAATTAGATCATCAAATCTCATATACCTAAATTTTCTTACTAAAAATAATCTAGTTCTACTAATTCAACTAGTTCAACTAAGCATTTACTAAAAATAAACTAGTTATATTAATTCAACTAGTTTAAATAATCTCATATACCTAAATTTTCTTACTAAAACTAAACTTGTTCTATTAATTTTCATACTAAAAATAAACTAGTTATATTAATTCAACTAGTTCAAATCTCATATATATACCTAATTAATATCTAGCTAATTCATCTAAAATTGACATTAATATTTAACATCTTTTCCATATAATTCATCTAACATTAACATTCTAACATTCTTATCTACGTAATTTATCTAACATTAATCTAAACAACAGAAAACAGAAAATAAGTAAAAAACAATATGTGTGTGTGTGTGCCTGTGTGTGTGTTCGTATGTGTGTGTATGTGTGTGTGTGTACGAGCGGGGGGCGGCGGCATACGGGCGGCGGCGCAAGACGGCGATGCGACGGGGACGGCGCGACGACGAGCGGCAGGCCGGGGGCGACGGCGCGATCGAGACGGCGACGTGGTACGGGGCGGCGGCGACGGGCGCCGGGGGCGATGGTGGTGAGGGCGACGACGGGCGGTGAGGGCGACGGCGGTGACGGCGACGACGGGCGGTGAGGGCGACGGCGGTGACGGCGACGACGGGCGGTGAGGGCGACGGCGGTGACGGCGACGACGGCCGTCGGGGGCGACGGCGCGCGGCGGGGGGGGGGGCGAGGGCGGCGGCGATGTCACATGAAGTAGTTGGAGAAGAAGTGGTGGTCGATGAAACTGAATTTTTCGTAAGTGCCATATATATAGGAGGGGCCTTTAGTACCGGTTGGAGCCACAACCCGGTACTAAAGGCCAATTTTGGCCAGGTCAAGCGGTGGGAAACTGCCCCTGTAGTACCGGTTCGTGGCTCCAACCGGTACTAAAGGCCCCCCTTTAGTACCGGTAGGAGCCACGACCTGGTACTAAAGGTGTGCGCTGGCGCAGGAGCGGTGCGGGCAAGTTTAAAAGCCCCGGCGCGGCTACTGTCTCGAACTCCTTTCTATAGCAGGCTTCTGGGCCTAACTTTGGCGCGCTGCCCGTTGAGCCTCCTAGCCCTTCTGGGCCTGTACTTGCAAACCCTAGGGTTGGCAGGCCCAGCGGGCAGCGCCCCAACAATTTTTATATAATTTTCTTCTATTTATTTCCGAGTAATTTTTTTGATGTATTTAGTTTCTTTGTGAATATAAAAAAAATTATATAGTTTTTTCTTTTCTGCATTATTTATTTTCTGCTATTCATTTTGTAGTGATTTTCAATTTCACCGTCATTTAGCTCTCTAAACAAATCGGTAAATGACTGAAAAACAGCAAATGATGTTAGAACGTGTTGGAAATTGATGACGTCGCTTTGAATGATGCATACTGAACGCAAAAATAGGCTGGAGTTCAAATAAGTTTAAAAAACATTGAAGTGCCCGTGTAACAGATGAGTTCTCGTCCGAAACCCTGATACTCCGAAAGAGATTGTCCAGTTTGTACACGAGGTGCGTCCAGTTTTCGCCATGACCCTCTCTACTCTTTTGCACATGCTATGCGGGCGAAATGATGATACCATGCCAAGTTCCAACATTTTCAGAGTTCATTTTGTAGTGATTTTCAATTTCACCGTCATTTAGCTCTCTAAACAAATCGGTAAATGACTGAAATACAGCAAATGATGTCAGAACGTGTTGGAAATTGATGACGTCGCTTTGAATGATGCATACTGAACGCAAAAATAGGCTGGAGTTCAAATAAGTTTAAAAAACATTGAAGTGCCTGTGTAACAGATGAGTTCTCGTCCGAAACCCTGATACTCCGAAAGAGATTGTCCAGTTTGTACACGAGGTGCGTCCAGTTTTTGCCGTGACCCTCTCTACTCTTTTGCACATGCTATGCGGGCGAAATGATGATACCATGCCAAGTTCCAACATTTTCAGAGTTCATTTTGTAGTGATTTTAAATTTCACCGTCATTTAGCTCCCTAAACAAATTGGTAAAGACTGAAAAACAGCAAATGATGTCAGAACGTGTTGGAAATTGATGACGTCGCTTTGAATGATGCATACTGAACGCAAAAATAGGCTGGAGTTCAAATAAGTTTAAAAAACATTGAAGTGCCCGTGTAACAGATGAGTTCTCGTCCGAAACCCTGATACTCCGAAAGAGATTGTCCAGTTTGTACATGAGGTGCGTCCAGTTTTCGCCGTGACCCTCTCTACTCTTTTGCACATGCTATGCGGGCGAAATGATGATACCATGCCAAGTTCCAACATTTTTAGAGTTCATTTTGTAGTGATTTTCAATTTCACCGTCATTTAGCTCTCTAAACAAATCGATAAATGACTGAAAAACAGCAAATGATGTCAGAACATGTTGGAAATTGATGACGTCGCTTTGAATGATGCATACTGAATGCAAAAATAGGCTGGAGTTCAAATAAGTTTAAAAAACATTGAAGTGCCCGTGTAACAGATGAGTTCTCGTCCGAAACCCTGATACTCCGAAAGAGATTGTCCAGTTTGTATACGAGGTGCGTCCCGTTTTCGCCGTGACCCTCTCTACTCTCTAGCACATGCTATGCGGGCGAAATGATGATACCATGCCAAGTTCCAACACTTTCAGAGTTCATTTTGTAGTGATTTTCAATTTCACCGTCATTTAGCTCCCTAAACAAATCGGTAAATGACTGAAAAACAACAAATGATGTCAGAACATGTTGGAAATTGATGACGTCGCTTTGAATGATGCATACTGAACGCAAAAATAGGCTGGAGTTCAAATAAGTTTAAAAAACATTGAAGTGCCCGTGTAACAGATGAGTTCTCATCTGAAACCCTGATACTCCGGAAGTGATTGTCCAGTTTGTACACGAGGTGCGTCCAGTTTTCGCCGTGACCCTCTCTACTCTTTTGCACATGCTATGCGGGCGAAATGATGATACCATGCCAAGTTCCAACATTTTCAGAGTTCATTTTGTAGTGATTTTCAATTTCACCGTCATTTAGTTCTCTAAACAAATCGGTAAATGACTGAAAAACAGCAAATGATGTCAGAACGTGTTGGAAATTGATGACGTCGCTTTGAATGATGCATACTGAATGCAAAAATAGGCTGGAGTTCAAATGACTAAAAAACAGCAAATGATGTCAGAACATGTTGGAAATTGATGACGTCGCTTTGAATGGTGTGTATGGAACGCAAAAAAGTCTGGAGTTGTAATAAGTTTAAAAAAATGAAGTGCCCATGTAACAGATGAGTTCTCGTCAGAAACCCTGATACTTCGAAAGAGATTGTCCAGTTTGTACATGAAGTGCGTCCAGTTTTTGCCGTAACACAAGAAGTCCGGAGTTGTAATAAGTTACTAAAGATAAAAAAGAGGCACAATGCTCGTTAATTAGCTTCAAGCCTTTCGGAATAGTGCAAACTGCACTGCACATAGCTTCGTGCAGTCTACACTATTCCTCAAGGCTTAAAGCTAAGCAACGTGCAGATGAGCATTGCGCCTCTCCTTCATCGTCTCTGCACTCAGGGCTTATAAACCGCTCCTAGTGCCTCTATCTTCGCGAGGTGGGACTAAAAAATAGCTTACTAAGAAACTATAGTACCGGTTCATGGCACGAACCGGTACTAAAGGTGCCCGTGGGGCCACAGCCTGACCACAGCCTGACGCAGCATCATTAGTACCGGTTCGTGACACGAACCGGTACAAAAGGTTGCTCACGAACCGGTTCTAATGATCTCCGCCCGCCTAGCCGTTGGAACCCGCACTAATGGACACATTAGTGCCGGCTCAAAATCAAACCGGCAGTAATGTGCTTCACATTTGACCCTTTTTCTACTAGTGTAAGTTTGTCTTGTCTTGTGATGAATGTCAAAGAATTGGTAATATTAGTAGACATCAAGAAATGCCTATGAACTATTCACTTGTTATTGAACCATTTGATGTTTGGGGTTTTGATTATATGGGACCGTTTCCTTCCTCTAATGGGTATACACATATTTTAGTTGGTGTTGATTACGTTACTAAGTGGGTAGAAGTTAATCCATCTAGTACTGCTGATCATAACACCTCTGTTAAGATGCTTAAAGAAGTTATTTTTCCGAGGATTGGAGTCCCTAGATACTTAATGACTTATGGTGGTTCACATTTTATTCATGGTGCTTTTCGTAAAATGCTTGCTAAGTATGATGTTAATCATAGAATTGCATCTCCATACCACCCATAGTCTAGTTGTCAAGTAGAACTAAGTAATAGAAAGATTAAATTAATTTTGCAAAAGACTGTTAATAGATCTAGAAAGAATTGGTCCAAGAAACTTGATGATGCATTATGGGCCTATAGAACTGCATATAAAAATCCTATGGATATGTCTCCGTATAAAATGGTTTATGGAAAAGCATGTCACTTACCTCTCAAACTATAACATAAGGCATATTGGGCCATTAAAGAGCACAATTATGATTTCAAACTTGCCAGTGAGAAGAGACTATTTGACATCAGCTCGCCTGATGAGTGGAGAACCCAGGCCTATGAGAATGCCAAACTGTTTAAATGAAAATTTAAAAGATGGCATGACAAAAGGATACAAAAGCGTGAGTTTAACGTAGGTGATTATGTTTTGCTATACAACTCTCGTTTAAGATTTTTTGCAGGAAAACTCCTCTCTAAATGGGAAGGTCCTTACGTTATCTAGGAGGTCTATCGTTCTGGTGCCATAAAAATCAACAACTTCGAAGGCACAAATCCGAAGGTGGTGAATGGTCAAAGAACCAAACATTATATCTCAGGTAATCCCATAAATGTTGAAACCAATGTTATTGATACCGTAACCCCGGAGGAGTACATAAGGGACACTTTCCAGAATGTTTCAGACTCCGAAAAGGAATAGGTATGTGGTACGGTAAATAAACCGACTCCAAAACAGTTCTAATAGCAAATTTTCTCCGTTTTGGAATATTTAAGAAAATAGGAAAATAAGAAGTAGTTCGAAAAGGACACGAGGCATCCACGAGGGTGGAGGGCGCGCCCCCTGCCTCGTGGGCACCTCGTGTGCACTTCGGACTCCGTTTTCTTGCACGATACTTCTTTTGGTCGGTAAAAATTCATTATATAATCTCCCGAAGGTTTTGACCACCGAACCACGCAAATATCCTCTGCTTTTGTTTCTAGCTGTTTTCTTCCAAAGTTGTCAAGGCCAGGCATCATGTCGTCCCCCTCCTCCAGCAATGAGGGCGACGATGCTTGGCTAATGAAGATAGAGCTGAAGAGAGAAGAACCCGAGGAGATCAACAAGGCTTATAGGATCAAGAAGGCCACAGAGGATCAAGCTCCGGTAGCAGAAGAAGAAGACATCCTTCAACCTCATTACAATCTTCTTACCCCTACTGAAATTGAAGCTTTCAAGATGATTGAAATAGTTCGGGTGCAGAACAAGTATCTAACTCGTGAAAATATTCTGTTGCAAGAGCATATCACTGCACTCAAGGGCATTATTCGTAAGTTGGACCTCATATGCTCGTTGTTGGACGACAAGCCTAGATCATCAATAACTCCATCATCACCACCTCCGAAGAAGGAGACATAAACACATGGGTATGGGCACTCCCCTTGGCAACTGCCAAGCTTGGGGGAGGTGCCCCGGTATCGTATCACCATCACACTTCTATCTTTACCGTTTTCCTTAGTTTGATCCTTTTGGTAATATCTTGATCTAGTAGAATAAAATTTTAGTATGATTTAGTTTTTGAGTTTTGCTTTATGATCCTTCTATGTAATCGAGTCCGTGAGCTATATATAATAAATATTAGTTTTGAGTCGAGGGCTTGGTTATTACCTTGCTATGATCATGAGGGAATAATAGTAAAAGGAAAGAGTAAAAAGAAATAAACAGATCATATTGATCTTATGGAGAGTAATGACTTCACATATAAAGAGTATGATGAATAAAAGTTGTTGAAAGTTGACAAACATAGTTTTGGTCATCGTTGCAATTAATAGGAAGTAATAAAGAAAGAGAGGTTTTCACATATAAATATACTATCTTGGACATCTTTTATGATTGTGATCACTCATCAAAATATGACATGCTAAAAAGGTTATGTTGGACAAGGAAGACAACGTAATGGGTTATGTTTTCTTATATCCGAAATAAAGTATATTGTCATGGATCATCCAACATGTTGAGCTTGCCTTTCCCCATCATGCTAGCCAAATTCTCTACACCAAGTAGAGATACTACTTGTGCTTCCGAATATCCTTAAACCCAGTTTTGCCATGAGTTTCCACCATACCTACCTATGGATTGAGTAAGATCGTTCAAGTAAGTTGTCACTGTTGCATGCAATAAAAATTGCTCTCTAAATATGTATGATCTATTCGTGTGGAGAAAATAAGCTTTATACGATCTTGTGATATGGAAGAAATAAAAGTGACGGACTGCATAATAAAGGTCCCTATCACAAGTGGCAATATAAAGTGACGTTCTTTTACATTCAGATTTTGTGCATCCAACCATAAAAGCACATGACAACCTCTGCTTTCCTCTGCGAAGGGCCTATCTTCTATTTTTGTCTTATGTCTTATGCAAGAGTGGCGGTTATCTTCACCTTTCCCTTTTACACTTTATCCTTTGGCAAGCACATTGTGTTGGAAAGATCCTGATCTACATATCCAATTGGATGTAAGTTATCATAAACTATTATTGTTGACATTACCCTTGAGGTAAAAGGTTGAGATACAACACTATAAGCCCCTATCTTTCTTTGTGTCCGATTAAAACTCCATACCCATAAGTATTGAGTGAGTGTTAGCAATTGTGAAAGACTAAATGATAGTTGAGTATCTGGACTTGCTGAAAAGCTCTTATATTGACTCTTTCCGATGTTATGATAAATTGCAATTGCTTCAATGACTGAGATTATAGTTTGTTAGTTTTCAATGAAGTTTCTGATTCATACTTTATATTGTGAATAGATTGTTACTTTAGCGTAAGAAATAATATGACAATATATATATATATATGTTGCTGTCATAAGAGTGATCATGATGCCCTGATGTCCGTATTTTATTTTATCAACACCTCTATCTCTAAACATGTGGACATATTTTTCGTTACCGGCTTCCGCTTGAGGACAAGCGAGGTCTAAACTTGGGGGAGTTGATACGTCCATTTTGCTTCATGCTTTTATATCAATATTTATTGCATTATGGGCTGTCATTACACATATGTCACAATACTTATGCCTATTCTCTCTTATTTTACAAGGTTTACACGAAGAGGGAGAATACCGGCAGCTGGAATTCTGGGTTGGAAAAGGAGCAAATATTAGAGACCTATTCTGCACAACTCCAAAAGTCCTGAAACTCCACGAAAGTCAGTTTTGGAATATATTAAAAATATTGTGCGAAGAAAGCACCAGAGGGGGACCACACCCTATCCACGAGGGTGGGGGCGCGCCCCCTGCCTCGTGGGCCCCCTGGCAGGCCTCCGGTGCCCATCTTTTACTATATGAAGTCTTTCGCCCTGGAAAAAATGAGAAGGAAGCTTTCGGGACGAAGCACCGCCGTCTCGAGGCGGAACCTGGCGAAACCAATCTAGGGCTCTGGCGGAGCTGTTCTGTCAGGGAAACATCTCTCCGGGAGGGGGAAATCATCACCATCGATCCTCTCATCGGGAGGGGGTCAATCTCCATCAACATCTTCACCAGCACCATCTCATCTCAAACCCTAGTTCATCTCTTGTATCCAATCTTTGTCTCAAAACCTCAGATTGGTACCTGTGGGTTGCTAGTAGTGTTGATTACTCCTTGTAGTTGATGCTAGTTGGTTTATTTGGTGGAAGATCATATGTTCAGATCCTTTATGCATATTAATACCAATCTGATTATGAACATGAATACGATTTTTGAGTAGTTACGTTTGTTCCTGAGGACATGGGAGAAGTCTTGCTATAAGTAGTCATGTGAATTTGGTATTTGTTCGATATTTTGATGAGATGTATGTTGTCTTTCCTCTAGTGGTGTTATGTGAACATCGAGTACATGAAACTTGACCATTATTTGGGCCTAGGGGAAGGCATTGGGAAGTAATAAGTAGATGATGGGTTGCTAGAGTGACAGAAGCTTAAACCCTAGTTTATGCGTTGCTTCGTAAGGGGCTGATTTGGATCCATATGTTTCATGCTATGGTTAGGTTTACCTTAATACTTCTTTTGTAGTTGCGGATGCTTGCAAGAGGGGTTAATCATAAGTGGTTAGGTTTACCTTAATACTATGTCAACTTAGTAATGGCGCACCTATACAAAGTGCGCCATTACTATGTGTATGACTGGGTCAAACCTTGGTCAAACTTAGTAATGGCGCACTTTTCACCTGGTGCGCCATTACTGTTTTGGTTACTAATGGTGCACCTACACATGGTGCGCCATGACTATTTAGTAATGGCGCACCACATGTATAGTTCGCCATTAGTGTCCATATTGGCTATAGCTGTTTTTCTAGTAGTGTTATGCCTAGCTAGGGGCGTTAAACCATAGCGCTTGTTGGGAGGCAACCCAATTTTATTTTTGTTTCTTGCTTTTTGGTTCTGTTTTCTGATAAATAATTCATCTAGCTTCTGTTTAGATGTGGTTTTATGTTTTAATTAGTGTTCGTGCCAAGTAGAACCTTTTGGAAGACTTGGGAGAAGTCTTTATGATCTTGCTGTAAAAAACAGAAACTTTGGCGCTCACGAGATTAGTTGCCATTTTTTACTGGAGAGCGCTATTAGGTTGATTCTTTCTGCAGATGATTAATAGACAAATTCCTCACGTCCAGAAATTTATTTCAGAATTGTTGGAGTTACAGAAGTATACGTTTGATCCAGATTACTACAGACTGTTTTGTTTTTGACAGATTCTGTTTTTCGTGTGTTGTTTGCTTATTTTGATGAATCTATGAGTAGTATCGGAGGGTATGAACCATAGAGACGTTGGAATACAGTAGGTTTAACACCAATATAAATAAAGAATGAGTTTATTACAGTACCTTGTGATGGTGATTTGCTTTCTTATACTAACGGAGCTCATGAGATTTTCTGTTGAGTTTTGTGTTGTGAAGTTTTCAAGTTTTGGGTAAAGATTTGATGGATTATGGAAGAAGGAGTGGAAAGAGCCTAAGCTTGGGGATACCCAAGGCACCCCAAGGTAAAATTCAAGGACAACCAAAAGCCTAAGCTTGGGGATGCCCTGGAAGGCATCCCCTCTTTCGTCTTCGTTTATCGGTAACTTTACTCTAGGCTATATGTTTATTCACCACATGATATGTGTTCTGCTTGGAGCGTCTTGTATGATTTGAGTCTTTGCTTTTTAGTTTACCACAATCATCCTTGCTGTACACACCTTTTGGGAGAGACACACATGAATCGGAATTTATTAGAATACTCTATGTGCTTCACTTATATCTTTTGAGTTAGATAATTTTGCTCTAGTGCTTCACTTATACCTTTTTAGAGCACGGTGGTGGTTTTATTTTATAGAAATTATTGATCTCTCATGCTTCACTTATATTATTTTGAGAGTCTTTTAGAACAGCATGGTAGTTTTCTTTGGCTATAAAATTAGTCCTAATATGATGAACATCCAAGATGGGTATAATAAAAACTATCATATAGAGTGCATTGAATACTATGAGAACTTTCATACTTGATAATTGTTTTGAATATGAAGATGGTGATATTAGAGTCATGCTAGTTGAGTAGTTGTGAATTTGAGAAATACTTGTTCTAAAGTTCGTGATTCCCGTAGCATGCACGTATGGTGAACCGTTATGTGATGAAGTCTGAGCATGATTTATTTATTGATTTTCTTCCTTATGAGTGGTGGTCGGGGACAAGCGATGGTATTTTCCTACCAAACTATCCCCCTAGGAGCATGCGCGTAGTACTTTGTTTCGATAACTAATAGATTTTTGCAATAAGTATGTGAGTTCTTTATGACTAATGTTGAGTCCATGGATTATACGCACTCTCACCCTTCCACCATTGCTAGCCTCTCTAATATCACGCACCTTCTACCGGTATCATACACCCACCATATACCTTCCTCAAAACAGCCACCATACCTACCTACTATGGCATTTCCATAGCCATTCCCAGATATATTGCCATGCAACTTACCACCGTTCAGTTTATGACACGCTTCATCATTGTCATATTGCTTTGCATGATCATGTAGTGGACATCGTATTTGTGGCAAATCCACTTTCATAATTCTTTCATACATGTCACTCTTGATTCATTGCATATCCCGGTACATCGCCGGAGGCATTCACATAGAGTCATATTTTGTTCCAAGTATTGAGTTGTAATTTTTGAGTTGTAAGAAAATAAAAGTGTGATGATCATCATTATCAGAGCATTGTCCCAAGTTCCCCCACAAGTCGGGATGAGACTCCAGACGAAAAGAAAAAAAGAAAGAAAAAAGAGGCCATAAAAAAGGCCCAAATAAAAAGTATAAAAAATGAGACAAAAGAGAGAAGGGACAATGTTACTATCCTTCTACCACACTTGTGCTTCAAAGTAGCACCATGATCTTCATGATAGAGAGTCTCCTATGTTGTCACTTTCATATACTAGTGGGAATTTTTACATTATAGAACTTGGCTTGTATATTCCAATGATGGGCTTCCTCAAAATGCCCTAGGTATTCGTGAGCAAGCGAGTTGGATGCACACCCACTTAGTTTCTTTTGTTGAGCTTTCATACACTTATAGCTCTAGTGCATCCGTTGCATGGCAATCCCTACTCACTCACATTGATATCTATTGATGGGCATCTCCATAGCCCGTTGATACGCCTAGTTGATGTGAGACTATCTTCTCCTCTTTGTCTTCTCCACAACCACCATTGTATTCCACATATAGTGCTATGTCCATGGCTCACGCTCATGTATTGTGTGAAGATTGAAAAAGTTTGAGAACATGAAAAGTATGAAACAATTGCTTGGCTTGTCATCGGGGTTGTGCATGATTAAATACTTTGTGTGGTGAAGATAGAGCATAGCCAGACTATATGATTTTGTAGGGATAACTTTCTTTGGCCATGTTATTTTGAGAAGACATGATTGCTTTGTTAGTATGCTTGAAGTATTATTATTTTTATGTCAACATTAAACTTTTGTCTTGAATCTTTCGGATCTGAACATTCGTGCCATAATAAAAGAGAATTACTTAGAGAAATATGCTAGGTAGCATTCCACATCAAAAAAATTGTCTTTATCATTACCTACTCGAGGACGAGAAGGAATTAAGCTTGGGGATGCTTGATACGTCTCCAACGTATCTATAACTTTTGATTCTTCCATGCTATTATATTATCTGTTTTGGATGTTTAATGGGATTTACTAAGCACTTTTATATTATTTTTGGGACTAACCTATTAACCGAACGCCTAGTGAAAATTGCTGTTTTTGCCTATTTCAGTGTTTCGTAGAAAAGGAATATCAAACAGAGTCCAAACGGAATGAAACCTTCGGGAGAGTTATTTTTGGAACAAACGTGATCCAGAGGACTTGGAGTGGACGTCAAGAAAGAAGCAAGGAGGCCACGAGGCAGGGAGGCGCGCCTGCCCCCTTGGTGCGCCCCCACCCTCGTGGGCCCCTCGCAGCTCCACTGACCTACTTCTTCCTCCTATATATACCCATATACCCTAAAAACATCGAGGAGCACCACGAAACCCCGCAACCTTCTGTACCCGTGAGATCCCATCTTGGGGCCTTTTCCGGAGCTCCGCCGGAGGGGGAATCGATCACGGAGGGCTTCTACATCAACACCATAGCCTCTCCAATGATGTGTGAGTAGTTTACCATAGACCTTCGGGTCCATAGTTATCAGCTAGATGGCTTCTTCTCTCTCTGGATCTCAATACAAAGTTCTCCTCGATCTTCTTGGAGATTTATTCGATGCAACTCTTTTTGTGGTGTGTTTGTCGAGATCCGATGAATTGTGGGTTTATGATCAAGATTATCTATGAACAATATTTGAATCTCCTCTGAATTCTTTTATGTATGATTGTTATCTTTGCAAGTCTTTTCGAATTATCAGTTTGGTTTGGCCTACTAGATTGATCTTTCTTGCAATGGGAGAGGTGCTTAGCTTTGGGTTCAATCTTGCGGTGTCCTTTCCATGTGACAGCAGGGGCAGCAAGGCATGTATTGTATTGTTGCCATCGAGGATAAAAAGATGGGGTTTATATCATATTGCTTGAGTTTATCCCTATACATCATGTCATCTTGCCTAATGTGTTACTCCGTTCTTATGAACATAATACTCTAGATGCATGCTAGATAGCGGTCGATGTGTGGAGTAATAGTAGTAGATGCAGAATCGTTTCGGTCTACTTGTCGCGGACGTGATGCCTATATACATGATCATGCCTAGATATTCTCATAATTATGCACTTTTCTATCAATTGCTCGACAGTAATTTGTTCACCCACCGTAATACTTATGCTATATTGAGAGAAGCCACTAGTGAAACCTATGGCCCCCGGGTCTATTCTCCATCATATAAGTTTTCAATCTATTTTATTTTGCATTCTTTACTTTCAGTTTATATTATAAAAATACCAAAAATATTTATCTTATTATCTCTATCAGATCGCACTTTTGCAAGTGGCCGTGAAGGGATTGACAACCCCTTTATCGCGTTGGTTGCAAGGTTCTTATTTGGTTGTGTAGCTACGAGGCGACTTGCGTGTAGTCTCCTACTGGATTGATACCTTGGTTCTCAAAAACTGAGGGAAATACTTACGCTACTTTGCTGCATCACCCTTTCCTATTCAAGGAAAAAACCAATGCAAGCTCAAGAGGTAGCACTAGTCAGTCCTGGATCTTTAGGGGTGCTCTGCATTTATGTTTTGCGGTCTCAGAAAGGGCTAGCGAGATACTATCTTGTTATATTATATCATGATTGTTTTGAGAAAGTGTTGTCATCCGAGATTTATTATTATTGCTTGATAGTTGATTATGCCATTCATATGAGTAAATGTGAGACTAAATGTAAGTGTGAATATGGTTAGTTAGTGATCTATGCTGAAAACTTGAATGCTGGCTTTACATATTTGCAACAACAAGATCAAACAGAGTTTGTAAAAGTTTTTCTTTATCACTTCCAGTTTGTCAACTGAATTGCTTGAGGACAAGCAATGGGTTAAGATTGGGGGAGTTGATAAGTCTCCGTCGTATCTACTTTTGCAAATTCTTTTGCCCTTGTTTTGGACTCTAATTTGCATGATTTGAATGGAAGTAACCCGGAATGACGTTGTTTTCAGCAGAATTGCCATGGTGTTATTTTTGTGGAGAATAAAAAGTTCTCGGAATGACCTGAAACTTCACGGAGATAAGTTTTGGAATTCATAAAAAATATTGGCGAAAGAATCAAGTGAAGGGGGCCCACACCCTGGCCACAAGGGTGGGGGCGCGCCACCCAACCTTGTGGGCTCCCTGGACCTCCACCGACCTCAACTCCAACTCCATATATTCTCTTTCGGGGAGAAAAAATCAGAGAGAAGGATTCATCGCATTTTACGATACGGAGCCACCGCCAAGCCCTGTTCTTCCTCGGGAGGGCAGATCTGGAGTCCGTTTTAGGCTTCGGAGAGGGGAATCCATCGCCATCGTCATCATCAACCATCCTCCATCACCATTTTCATGATGCTCACTACCGTGCATGAGTAATCCCATAGTAGGCTTGCTGGACCGTGATGGGTTGGATGAGATTTACCATGTAATCGAGTTAGTTTTGTTAGGGTTCGATCCCTAGTATCCACTATGTTCTAAGATTGATGTTGCTATGACTTTGCTATGCTTAATGCTTGTCACTAGGGCTCGACTACCATGATTTCAGATGTGAACCCTTTATGTTTTAATGAATATATTTGTGTTCTTGATCCTATCTTGCAAGTCAATAGTCACCTACTACGTGTTATGATCCGGCAACCCCGGAGTGACAATAGTCGGGACCACTCCCGGTGATGACCGTAGTTTGAGGAGTTCATGTATTCACTAAGTGCTAATGCTTTGGTCTGGTACTCTATTAAAAGGAGGCCTTAATATCCCTTACTTTCCAATAGGACCCCGCTGCCATGGGAGGGTAGGACAAAAGATGTCATGCAAGTTCTCTTCCATAAGCACGTCTGACTATATTCAGAATACATGCCTACATTATATTGATGAACTGAAGCTAGTTCTGTGTCACCCTATGTTATAATAGTTGCATGATGAATGCCATCCGACATAAGTATCCATCATTGATCCATTGCCTACGAGCTCATCACATATTGATCTTTGCCTCGTTACTTTCCATTGCCACTGTTACGATTGCTACAATACTACTACTATTACTTTTGCCACTGTTACCATTACTTCCATACTACTTTGCTACTAAATACATTACTACAGATAGTCTTTCAGGTGTGGTTGAATTGCAACTCAGCTGCTAATACTTGACAATATTCTTTGGCTCCTCTTGTGTCGAATAAATAAATTTGGGTTGAATACTCTACCCTCAAAAACTGTTGCGATCCCCTATACTTGTGGGTTATCATTCACTATTGGGACTGGCATGGATCCTAAATAGGAAAGCACGCTCATTGAGTTCATCCATGAGAGTCGGGACGTCTTTGCATGGAAACCTTTTGACATGCCTAGTGTACCGAGAGATTTCGCTGAGCACTACCTGAATGTTGATCCTAAGATGAAACCAGTCTAGCAATACCTCCGTCATTTTAACAAGGAGAGACGCAAAGCTATTGGGAGGAAGTGGCCCGGCTCCTAGCTGCCGGGTTAATTGTGGAAGTATTTCATCCTGAGTGGCTGGCCAATCCAGTGCTTGTCCTAAAGAATAACAACATTTGGAGTATGTGCGTTGATTACATAGACCTCAACAAGGCTTGTCCCAAAGACCTGTTTGCCCTCCCCCGCATTGATCAGATCATCAATTCTACCACTTCCTGTGAGAGTTTGTGTTTCCTGGATGCTTACTCTAGCTATCTTCAGATAAACATGGTTGTTGAGGACCAGGAGAAGACGACCTTCATCACACCCTTTTGGGCTCTCTACTATGTCTCTATGCCTTTTGGGCTTAAAAGTGCGGGGGCGACTTATCAGCGCTGCGTGCAGAATTGCTTTCACAATTAGATTGGATGCAACATTCATGCTTATATTGATGATATTATGGTCAAGTCCCGGAAGAAGGAAACGTTGCTGGACGATCTCAAGGCAACCTTTGACAATCTTCGGGTTGATAATATGATGCTTAACCCGACCAAGTGTGTTTTTGGTGTTCCTGCAGGCAAATTGCTCAGTTTTCTGGTATCTGAGCGAGGCACTAAAGCTAATCCGGAGAAGATCAAGGCGGTGACTGCTACCTCTTGAGCACTGCGTTGGTTTTCCCTTGAAGAGCAAAGGGTGATGCAGCAAAGTAGCGTCAGTATTTCCCTCAGTTTTTGAGAACGAAGGTATCAATCTAGTAGGAGGCTATGTGCGAGTCCCTCGCACCTACACAAAACAAATAAATCCTGGCAACCAACGCGATAAGGGGTTGTCAACCCCTACACGGTCACTTACGAGAGTGAGATCTGATAGATATGATAGGATAATATTTTTGGTATTTTTATGATAAAGATGCAAAGTAAAATAAAAGCAAAGTAAAAAGCAACGGAAATAACTAAGTGTTGGAAGATTAATATGATGAAGATAGACCCGGGGGGCATATGTTTCACTAGTGGCTTCTCTCAAGGGCATAAGTATTTTACGGTGGGTGAACGAATTACTGTTGAGCAATTAACAGAATTGAGCATAGTTATGAGAATATCTAGGTACGATCATGTATATAGGCATCACGTCCGAGACAAGTAGACCGACTCCTGCTTGCATCTACTACTATTACTCCACACATCGACCGCTATCCAGCATGCATCTAGAGTATTAAGTTCATAAGAACAGAGTAACGCCTTAAGCAAGATGACATGATGTAGAGGGATAAATTCATGCAATATGATAAAAACCCCATCTTGTTATCCTTGATGGCAACAATACAATACATGCCTTGCTACCCCTACTGTCACTTGGAAAGGACACCGCAAGATTGAACCCAAAGCTAAGCACTTCTCCCATTGCAAGAAAGATCAATCTAGTAGGCCAAACCAAACTGATAATTCGAAGAGACTTGCAAAGATAACCAATCATACATAAAAGAATTCAGAGAAGATTCAAATATTGTTCACAGATAAACTTGATCATAAACCCACAATTCATCGGTCTCAACAAACACACCGCAAAAGAAGATTACATCGAATAGATCTCCACGAGAGAGGGGGAGAACATTGTATTGAGATCCAAAGAGAGAGAGGAAGCCATCTAGCTAATAACTATGGACCCGAAGGTCTGAGGTAAACTACTCACACTTCATCAGAGAGGCTATGGTGTTGATGTAGAAGCCCTCCGTGATGGATGCCCCCTCTGGCGGAGCTCCGGAACAGGCCCCAAGATGGGATCTCATGGGTACAGAAGGTTGTGGCGGTGGAATTAGGTTTTTGCCTCCATCTCTGATCGTTTGGGGGTATGTAGGTATATATAGGAGGAAGAAGTACGTCGGTGGAGCAACAGGGGGCCCACGAGGGTGGAGGGCGCGCCCTGGGGGGGTAGGCGCGCCCCCTACCTCGTGGCTTCCCTGTTGGTTGCTTGATGTAGGGTCCAAGTCTCCTGGATCATGTTCATTCCAAAAATCACGTTCCCGAAGGTTTCATTCCGTTTGGACTCCGTTTGATATTCTTTTTCTGCGAAACTCTGAAATAGGCAAAAACAACAATTCTGGGTTGGGCCTCCGGTTAATAGGTTAGTCCCAAAAATAATATAAAAGTGAATAATAAAGCCCAATAATGTCCAAAACAGAAGATAATATAGCATGGAGCAATCAAAAATTATAGATACGTTGGAGACGTATCAGTGACCTCCCGTCCCAGGCCGGCCAACATCAACGATGTTCAGCGTATGGCATTTCACATTGCTTCTTTGAGCCGGTTCATAAGCCGCCTTTTGTGAGAAGGCAATCCCTTTGTATCAGATGCTGAGAAAGACTGACCATTTTGTTTGGAGCGACGTTGAGGATAAAGCTTTTGAAGCTCTCAAAAAACAGTTGGCTAAGCGCAAGGAGGCAGGCAAACAATATCCCATATATTAGGAGCATAGGTGATAAGTGTTGCTCCAAACAATATCCCAGTGTTGCTCCAAACAAAATGGTCAGTCTTTCTCAGCATCTGATACAAAGGAGGCAGGCAAACAATATCCCATCCAGAGGCCAGTCTATTGTATCAATGAAGTTTTGACATAATCCAAGCAGAGATATCCACATTGGAAGAAACTGGTATTTGGTATCTCCATGGCTAGTCGCAAATTGAAGCATTATTCCAGGAACAACCCATCACTATGGTCAGCTCCACCTAATTGCTTGTATCTGTGTTGGTATTTCCCTGAAGAGGAGAGGATGATGCAGCACAACAACGGTAATTATTTCCCTCAGTTATGAACCAAGGTTATCAATCCAGTAGGAGAACCAAGCAACACTATGTAAACAGCACCTGCACACAAATAACAAATACTTGCAACCCAAAGCGTAAGAGGGGTTGTCAATCCCTCCCCGGTATTGAGATATATAAAATTGTACGAGATTTGATAAATGGATCTAACAAAAACACAAAATAAAAAAAAGTGCAGCAAGGTATTTTTGGGTTTTTAGATTAATATATCTAAAAATAATATGATAGGAAATAGACCTGGGGCCCGTATATTTCACTAGTGTCTTCTGTCGAGAAAATAGCATACGGTGGGTAAACAAATTACTGTTGGGCAATTGATAGAAAAGGAAATAATCATGGTGTTATCCAAGGCAATGGTCATGTATATAGGCATCACATCCAAGATTAGTAGACCGACTCCTGCCTGCATCTACTACTGTTACTCCACACATCGACCGCTATCCAGCATGCATCTAGTGTATCAAGTTCATGGAAAACTGAGTAATGCAATAAGAACGATGACATGATGTAGACAAGATCTATTCATGTAGGAATAGACCCCATCTATTTATCCTTAATGGCAACGGTGCATGCGTGTCACGTCTCCTGCTGTCACTGAGAATAAGCACCGCAAGATCAAACCCATCACAAAGCACCTCTTCCCATTGCAAGAAAAATCATTCTAGTTGGCCAAACCAAACCAACGTTTTGGAGAAGAAATACGAGGCTATGAAGATCCTGCATAAAAGAGTTCAGAGAAGACCCAAATGATATTTGAACATAGAACTGATCATAAACTCACAATTCATCGGATCCCAACAAACACACTGCAAAAAGTCATTACATCAAATAGATCTCCAAGAACATCGAGGAGAACATTCTATTGAAGATCAAAGAGAGAGAAGAAGCCATCTAGCTAGTGCCAACGGACCCGTAGGTCTGTGATAAACTACAAACGCATCATCGGAGGAGCAGCAATGAGGAGGATGAACCCCTCCGTGATTGTTTCCCCCTCCCGCAAGGTGCCAGAAAAGGGCTCTAGATTCATACTTCTGGTTCTGGAACTTGCGGTGGCTGCAATTGTTTTTTGTCGACTCCTCTAGGGTTTCTGGAATATCTGAGTCTTTATAGAGCTGAGAGGCGGTGGAAAAGATCATCGTGGGCCCCACAAGGCACCAGGTGGCGCCAGGGGCTTCTGGCGTGCCCTGGTGTCTTATGGGCCCCACGGGCCTCCTCTGGTACACATCCTAGGCTCCCTGGGTCTCTTTTGGGCAGAAAAAATGTCCAAAAAGTTTAATGGCATTTGGACTTTGTTTGATATGGATATTCTATGAAGTAAAAAACAAGCAAAAAACAGCAACGGGCACTGGGCACTATGTCAATAGGTTAGTCCCAAAAAATGATATAAAGCTGCTAGTAAATGAATGTAAAACATCCAAGATTGATAATATAACAGCCTGGAACAATAAAAAAATTATAGATACGTTGGAGAAGTATCAGCATCCCCAATCGTAATTCCTCCTCGTCCTCGAGGTAAATGATAAAAACAAAATTTCTGGACGTGGAATGCCGCCTAACATGTTCATCACATATTCTTTTCTTTTGTAGCATGGACATTTGGACTTTTAGATGATTCAAAGGAATAGTCTATAATTGACATGAAGACATCAATACTCAAGCATATCAACAAGCAACCTTGTCTTTCAAAATATCAACACTAAAGAAAGTTATCACTGGCCCATCATGCTCAATCATTGATCCATTCATGAAACACACTCGAATATTAGCTACATCCAATGCACAAGTATGATCATAGTGCTCCCTAGTTGGTGCTTTATAAGAGAAGATGGAGACTCAAAAGTGAAAAATAAAAATTGATAAAGTGAATAGATAGGACCTTCGTAGAGGGAAGAAGGGATTTGTAGAGGTGTCATAGCTCAAAACTTAAATTGAGAGATAAAATATTTTAAGAGGCATGCTTTTCCCGTCAACGAAAACGATCGAGAATTCCCAATACTTTCCACGCTAGATACATCATAGGTGGTTCCCAAACATAAAATAAAGTTTATTCCTTTGTCCACCATTCTTTCACAATCGATGGCTAGCCGTATCCACAGGTGCCTACCATACCAACACTTTCCAACAAAAAGGAAATTCATTTTGAAATTTAGAGTTGGCACATGCAAATTTACTTGGAATGACATGGAAATACTGCATATAGGTAGGTATGGAGGACTCATTGGCACAACTTGGTTTAAGGAGTTTGGATACACAAGTAGTATTCCCACTTAGTACAATGAAAGGCTAGCAAATATATTGAGAAGCAACCAACCGAAAAAAACGATTCTAAATGAGCATTAAACATAACTAACACCGAATAATGCACTAAAGTAGGATGTAACTTCATTGATAATTATTGACTTTCATGCTTGCATAGGAAATCACAAACCTTAACACCAATATTCTTACTAAAGCATAATTACTCACCAACATGACTCACATATTATTATCTCCATATCTCAAAACTATTACAAGCAATCAAGTTTATAATATCCAATGATTGAATTCTGATTATATCCCTCTTAGATATCTATCACTTTGAGACTAGTTTCATATATTTCCATTGCTTATAACAAGCTCTCAAACAAATTTAAGTGAAGAACATGAGCATAAATAATTTTCTCATCTCTCAAAATAATATAAGTGAAGCATGAGAGTATATTTCTTCAAAACTAAAACACCACCGTGCTAAAAAGATATAAGTGAAGTACTAGAGCAATTCCATAGCTGAATTTTTTTAAGAGAAGCACATAGAGCAATTCTAACAAATCATAGCATCATTATGACTCTCTCAAATAGGTGTGTCCAACAAGGATGATTATGACAAACTAAAAAGAAAAAAAATACTCATATAATACAAGACGCTCCAAGCAAAACTCATGATATGTAACGAATAAAAATATAGCTCCAAGTAAAACTACCGATTGGTGTTAGAAGAAAGAGGCGACGCCTTCCGGGGCATCCATAGGCTTAGTTGCTTGGTTATCCTTGAATATTACCTTGGGGTGCCATGGTCATCCCCAATCTTAGGCTCTTTTTACTCCTTATTCCTTCATCCGTCGTGATCTCACCCAAAACTTGAAAACTTAAATCACACAAAACTAAAAAAAATCTTCATGAGATCCGTTAGTATAAGAAATCAATCTTTACATGAAGTACTAGTGCAAACACATTCATATTTTGTTATTGCATTATACCTACTATATTATAACTTTTTACCATGGCTAAAACCCCCCGGTATAGTCCATAGATTCATCAAAATATGCACACAATGCAACGAAAACACAATCTGTCAAAAGGAGAACAGTCTGTAAAGACTCAAATTTTACTCACACTTATATAATCCAAAAATTATGGAAAATTAGAAAAACCAAGGCAATTCATATATCAATCTTGTGTAAAAAATTCAGAGTTTTTTGTCGCTCCAGTGAATTTTAACAATTCTTCTACTGGATGTAAAAGTTTCTGTTTTCCAACAAGATCAAATCAACTATCACCCAAGGCCATCCTAAAGGTATTACTTGGCACAAAAACTAACTAAAACATAAAAAACACAATCATAACAAAGGCCTAATTGTGTGAACACACAAAAACAGAAAGAAAAAGAGAAAAAATATTATATTCATTGGGTTGCCTCCCAACAAGCGTTATCGTTTTATGCCCCTAGCTAGGCATAATGCATAGTTTCAAGTATTGTCATCTTTGGTTTTTGCTCCATAGGTTTCCCTCATGATTGATTCATATGGTGGATTAATTTTATTTCTAGGGAAGTGTTCCATACCCTTCTTTAGAGGAAACTGAAATTTAATATTCCCTTCTTTCATATCAATCATGGCACCAATAGTTCGCAAAAATGGTCTACCAAGTATTATAGGACAAGATAGATTGCAATTAATATCAAGCACAATAAAGTCTATGGACACATAATTTATATTTACGAGAATAAGAACATCATTAATTCTTCCCATAGGCTTTTTAATAGTAGAATCCGCCAAGTCCAAATTAAGAGAACATTCTTCAATATTGGTAAAACCAAGCACATCACATAGAGATTTCGGAATTGTGGAAACACTAGCACCTAAATCACATAAAGCATTGCACTCATAATTTTTAATCTTGACTTTAATGGTGGGTTCCCATTCATCATATAATTTTCTAGGAATTGAAACCTCTAACTCCAAGTTTTCTTCTAAAGCTTTTAGCATGGCATCCATAATATGTTTAGTAAAAGCTTTATTTTGTTCATAGGCATTGGGTGAATTATCATGGATTGCAACAAAGAAATAGATTAAATCAAAGAACAACTATCATGATTATAGTCTTTGCAATCCAAAAGAGTGGGCGCTTCACTAGTTAAAATTTTGACCTCTCCAAACCCACTTTTATCAATTTTTCAATAAGATTTCCACCCTCCGAATTATGGGGACGCCTTCTAGCTAAAGTTGACTCTTCTTCAGTCCCTTTATCATCAATTTCAATATTACTAAGCAAGGAATCAATATAATAAACACACATTATCTTAACATCTTCATCATTATGGTGAAAGCAGTCGGTAGAAAACGCTCTTTCTAAAAATTCTTTTTTAGCTCTAAGCATAGCGGTTCTTTTCTTGCTTTCACCCATGGAAACATATAAAGCTTTAATTGATTCATTAGTATCAACTTTGGGTGGAAAGATTTTAATCTTGAGATTTTCTACATCATGTGAAACTCTACCAATGCTTCTAGACATATCATCAATCTTATTTAATTTTTCTTCTATCGTAGTGTTGAAAACTTTTTGAGCAATGATAAATTATTTAATATTACTATCAAGATCAGAGGGCATCCTATTATTATTATACGAAGAATTACCATAGGAATTGCCATAATTATTAGAGGATTTTCCGGGAAAAGGCCTAGGATTAAAATTACCTCTATAAGCATTGTTATTAAAATTGTTTCGCGAGACAAAATTCACATCTACAGAATGACTATTTTGGTCAATCAAAGTAGAGAAAGGCACATCATTAAGATCAATAGGAGAATTTTTACTAGCAACCAATTTCATAAGAGCATCGACTTTTTCACTCAAAGTACTAATTTCTTCAATAGAATTAACCTTTTTACTAGTAGGAGCTCTTTCAGTATGCCATTGTGAATAATTTTCCATAATATTATCAAGAAATTTAGTGGCTTCACCCAAAGTAATTTCACCTACTGAAATTGAAGCTTTCAAGATGATTGAAATAGTTCGGGTGCAGAACAAGTATCAAACTCGTGAAAATATTCTGTTGCAAGAGCACACTCCACTCAAGGGCATTATTCCTAAGTTGGACCTCATATGCTCGTTGTTGGATGACAAGCCTAGATCATCAACAACTCCATCATCACCACCTCCGAAGAAGGAGACATAAACACATGGGTATGGGCACTCCCCTTGGCAACTGCCAAGCTTGGGGGAGGTGCCCCGGTATCGTATCACCATCACACTTCTATCTTTACCGTTTTCCTTAGTTTGATCCTTTTGGTAATATCTTGATCTAGTAGAATAAAATTTTAGTATGATTTAGTTTTTGAGTTTTGCTTTATGATCCTTCTATGTAATCGAGTCCGTGAGCTATATATAATAAATATTAGTTTTGAGTCGAGGGCTTGGTTATTACCTTGCTATGATCATGAGGGAATAATAGTAAAAGGAAAGAATAAAAATAAATAAACAGATCATATTGATCTTATGGAGAGTAATGACTTCACATATAAAGAGTATGATGAATAAAAGTTGTTGAAAGTTGACAAACATAGTTTTGGTCATCGTTGCAATTAATAGGAAGTAATAAAGAAATAGAGGTTTTCACATATAAATATACTATCTTGGACATCTTTTATGATTGTGATCACTCATCAAAATATGACATGCTAAAAAGTTGATGTTGGACAAGGAAGACAACGTAATGGGGTATGTTTTCTTATATCCGAAATAAAGTATATTGTCATGGATCATCCAACATGTTGAGCTTGCCTTTCCCCATCATGCTAGCCAAATTCTCTACACCAAGTAGAGATACTACTTGTGCTTCCGAATATCCTTAAACCCAGTTTTGCCATGAGTTTCCACCATACCAACCTATGGATTGAGTAAGATCGTTCAAGTAAGTTGTCACTGTTGCATGCAATAAAAATTGCTCCCTAAATATGTATGATCTATTCGTGTGGAGAAAATAAGCTTTATACGATCTTGTGATATGGAAGAAATAAAAGTGACGGACTGCATAATAAAGGTCCCTATCACAAGTGGCAATATAAAGTGACGTTCTTTTGCATTCAGATTTTGTGCATCCAACCATAAAAGCACATGACAACCTCTGCTTTCCTCTGCGAAGGGCCTATCTTCTATTTTTGTCTTATGTCTTATGCAAGAGTGGCGGTTATCTTCACCTTTCCCTTTTACACTTTATCCTTTGGCAAGCACATTGTGTTGGAAAGATCCTGATCTACATATCCAATTGGATGTAAGTTATCATAAACTATTATTGTTGACATTACCCTTGAGGTAAAAGGTTGGGAGACAACACTATAAGCCCCTATCTTTCTCTGTGTCCGATTAAAACTCCATACCCATAAGTATTGAGTGAGTGTTAGCAATTGTGAAAGACTAAATGATAGTTGAGTATCTGGACTTGCTGAAAAGCTCTTATATTGACTCTTTCCGATGTTATGATAAATTGCAATTGCTTCAATGACTGAGATTATAGTTTGTTAGTTTTCAATGAAGTTTCTGATTCATACTTTATATTGTGAATAGATTGTTACTTTAGCGTAAGAAATAATATGACAATATATATATATATATATATATATATATGTTGCTGTCATAAGAGTGATCATGATGCCCTCATGTCCGTATTTTATTTTATCAACACCTCTATCTCTAAACATGTGGACATATTTTTCGTTACCGGCTTCCGCTTGAGGACAAGCGAGGTCTAAGCTTGGGGGAGTTGATACGTCCATTTTGCTTCATGCTTTTATATCAATATTTATTGCATTATGGGCTGTCATTACACATATGTCACAATACTTATGCCTATTCTCTCTTATTTTACAAGGTTTACACGAAGAGGGAGAATACCGGCAGCTGGAATTCTGGGTTGGAAAAGGAGCAAATATTAGAGACCTATTCTGCACAACTCCAAAAGTCCTGAAACTCCACGAATGTCAGTTTTGGAATATATTAAAAATATTGTGCGAAGAAAGCACCAGAGGGGGGCCACACCCTATCCACGAGGGTGGGGGCGCGCCCCCTGCCTCGTGGGCCCCCTGGCAGGCCTCCGGTGCCCATCTTTTACTATATGAAGTCTTTCGCCCTGGAAAAAATGAGAAGGAAGCTTTCGGGACGAAGCGCCGCCGTCTCGAGGCGGAACCTGGCGAAACCAATCTAGGGCTCCGGCGGAGCTGTTCTGTCGGGGAAACATCTCTCCGGGAGGGGGAAATCATCACCATCGATCCTCTCATCGGGAGGGGGTCAATCTCCATCAACATCTTCACCAGCACCATCTCATCTCAAACCCTAGTTCATCTCTTGTATCCAATCTTTGTCTCAAAACCTCAGATTGGTACCTGTGGGTTGCTAGTAGTGTTGATTACTCCTTGTAGTTGATGCTAGTTGGTTTATTTGGTGGAAGATCATATGTTCAGATCCTTTATGCATATTAATACCCCTCTGATTATGAACATGAATATGATTTTTGAGTAGTTACGTTTGTTCCTGAGGACATGGGAGAAGTCTTGCTATAAGTAGTCATGTGAATTTGGTATTTGTTCGATATTTTGATGAGATGTATGTTGTCTTTCCTCTAGTGGTGTTATGTGAACATCGAGTACATGAAACTTGACCATTATTTGGGCCTAGGGGAAGGCATTGGGAAGTAATAAGTAGATGATGGGTTGCTAGAGTGACAGAAGCTTAAACCCTAGTTTATGCGTTGCTTCGTAAGGGGCTGATTTGGATCCATATGTTTCATGCTATGGTTAGGTTTACCTTAATACTTCTTTTGTAGTTGCGGATGCTTGCAAGAGGGGTTAATCATAAGTGGTTAGGTTTACCTTAATACTATGTCAACTTAGTAATGGCGCACCTATACAAAGTGCGCCATTACTATGTGTATGACTGGGTCAAACCTTGGTCAAACTTAGTAATGGCGCACTTTTCACCTGGTGCGCCATTACTGTTTTGGTTACTAATGGTGCACCTACACATGGTGTGCCATGACTATTTAGTAATGAAGCACCACATGTATAGTTCGCCATTAGTGTCCATATTGGCTATAGCTGTTTTTCTAGTAGTGTTATGCCTAGCTAGGGGCGTTAAACCATAGCGCTTGTTGGGAGGCAACCCAATTTTATTTTTGTTTCTTGCTTTTTGGTTCTGTTTTCTGATAAATAATTCATCTAGCTTCTGTTTAGATGTGGTTTTATGTTTTAATTAGTGTTAGTGCCAAGTAGAACCTTTTGGAAGACTTGGGAGAAGTCTTTATGATCTTGCTGTAAAAAACAGAAACTTTGGCGCTCACGAGATTAGTTGCCATTTTTTACTGGAGAGCGCTATTAGGTTGATTCTTTATGCAGATGATTAATAGACAAATTCCTCACGTCCAGAAATTTATTTCAGAATTTTTGGAGTTACAGAAGTATACGTTTGATCCAGATTACTACAGACTGTTTTTTTTTTGACAGATTCTGTTTTTCGTGTGTTGTTTGCTTATTTTGATGAATCTATGAGTAGTATCGGAGGGTATGAACCATAGAGACGTTGGAATACAGTAGGTTTAACACCAATATAAATAAAGAATGAGTTTATTACAGTACCTTGTGATGGTCATTTGCTTTCTTATACTAACGGAGCTCATGAGATTTTCTGTTGAGTTTTGTGTTGTGAAGTTTTCAAGTTTTGGGTAAAGTTTTGATGGATTATGGAAGAAGGAGTGGAAAGAGCCTAAGCTTGGGGATACCCAAGGCACCCCAAGGTAAAATTCAAGGACAACCAAAAGCCTAAGCTTGGGGATGCCCTGGAAGGCATCCCCTCTTTCGTCTTCGTTTATCGGTAACTTTACTTGAGGCTATATGTTTATTCACCACATGATATGTGTTTTGCTTGGAGCGTCTTGTATGATTTGAGTCTTTGCTTTTTAGTTTACCACAATCATCCTTGCTGTACACACCTTTTGGGAGAGACACACATGAATCGTAATTTATTAGAATACTCTATGTGCTTCACTTATATCTTTTGAGTTAGATAATTTTGCTCTAGTGCTTCACTTATACCTTTTTAGAGCACGGTGGTGGTTTTATTTTATAGAAATTATTGATCTCTCATGCTTCACTTATATTATTTTGAGAGTCTTTTAGAACAGCATGGTAGTTTTCTTTGGCTATAAAATTAGTCCTAATATGATGAACATCCAAGATGGGTATAATAAAAACTATCATATAGAGTGCATTGAATACTATGAGAACTTTCATACTTGATAATTGTTTTAGAGATATGAAGATGGTGATATTAGAGTCATGCTAGTTGAGTAGTTGTGAATTTGAGAAATACTTGTTCTAAAGTTCATGATTCCCGTAGCATGCACGTATGGTGAACCGTTATGTGATGAAGTCTGAGCATGATTTATTTATTGATTTTCTTCCTTATGAGTGGTGGTCGGGGACAAGCGATGGTCTTTTCCTACCAAACTATCCCCCTAGGAGCATGCGTGTAGTACTTTGTTTCGATAACTAATAGATTTTTGCAATAAGTATGTGAGTTCTTTATGACTAATGTTGAGTCCATGGATTATACGCACTCTCACCCTTCCACCATTGCTAGCCTCTCTAATATCGCGCGCCTTCTACCGGTATCATACACCCACCATATACCTTCCTCAAAACAGCCACCATACCTACCTACTATGGCATTTCCATAGCCATTCCCAGATATATTGCCATGCAACTTACCACCGTTCAGTTTATGACACGCTTCATCATTGTCATATTGCTTTGCATGATCATGTAGTGGACATCGTATTTGTGGCAAATCCACTTTCATAATTCTTTCATACATGTCACTCTTGATTCATTGCATATCCCGGTACATCGCCGGAGGCATTCACATAGAGTCATATTTTGTTCCAAGTATTGAGTTGTAATTTTTGAGTTGTAAGAAAATAAAAGTGTGATGATCATCATTATCAGAGCATTGTCCCAAGTTCCCCCACAAGTCGGGATGAGACTCCAGACGAAAAGAAAAAAAGAAAGAAAAAAGAGGCCATAAAAAAGGCCCAAATAAAAAGTATAAAAAATGAGACAAAAGAGAGAAGGGACAATGTTACTATCCTTCTACCACACTTGTGCTTCAAAGTAGCACCATGATCTTCATGATAGAGAGTCTCCTATGTTGTCACTTTCATATACTAGTGGGAATTTTTACATTCTAGAACTTGGCTTGTATATTCCAATGATGGGCGTCCTCAAAATGCCCTAGGTATTCGTGAGCAAGCGAGTTGGATGCACACCCACTTAGTTTCTTTTGTTGAGCTTTCATACACTTATAGCTCTAGTGCATCCATTGCATGGCAATCCCTACTCACTCACATTGATATCTATTGATGGGCATCTCCATAGCCCGTTGATACGCCTAGTTGATGTGAGACTATCTTCTCCTCTTTGTCTTCTCCACAACCACCATTGTATTCCACATATAGTGCTATGTCCATGGCTCACGCTCATGTATTGTGTGAAGATTGAAAAAGTTTGAGAACATGAAAAGTATGAAACAATTGCTTGGCTTGTCATCGGGGTTGTGCATGATTAAATACTTGGTGTGGTGAAGATAGAGCATAGCCAGACTATATGATTTTGTAGGGATAACTTTCTTTGGCCATGTTATTTTGAGAAGACATGATTGCTTTGTTAGTATGCTTGAAGTATTATTATTTTTATGTCAACATTAAACTTTTGTCTTGAATCTTTCGGATCTGAACATTCGTGCCATAATAAAAGAGAATTACTTAGAGAAATATGCTAGGTAGCATTCCACATCAAAAAAATTGTCTTTATCATTACCTACTCGAGGAAGAGAAGGAATTAAGCTTGGGGATGCTTGATACGTCTCCAACGTATCTATAACTTTTGATTCTTCCATGCTATTATATTATCTGTTTTGGATGTTTAATGGGCTTTACTAAGCACTTTTATATTATTTTTGGGACTAACCTATTAACCGAACGCCTAGTGAAAATTGCTGTTTTTGCCTATTTTAGTGTTTCGTAGAAAAGGAATATCAAACAGAGTCCAAACGGAATGAAACCTCTGGGAGAGTTATTTTTGGAACAAACGTGATCCAGAGGACTTGGAGTGGACGTCAAGAAAGAAGCAAGGAGGCCACGAGGCAGGGAGGCGCGCCTGCCCCCTGGGTGCGCCCCCACCCTCGTGGGCCCCTCGCAGCTCCACTGACCTACTTCTTCCTCCTATATATACCAATATACCCCAAAAACATCGAGGAGCACCACGAAACCCCGCAACCTTCTGTACCCGTGAGATCCCATCTTGGGGCCTTTTCCGGAGCTCCGCCGGAGGGGGAATCGATCACGGAGGGCTTCTACATCAACACCATAGCCTCTCCAATGATGTGTGAGTAGTTTACCACAGACCTTCGGGTCCATAGTTATCAGCTAGATGGCTTCTTCTCTCTCGTTGGATCTCAATACAAAGTTCTCCTCGATCTTCTTGGAGATTTATTCGATGCAACTCTTTTTGTGGTGTGTTTGTCGAGATCCGATAAATTTTGGGTTTATGATCAAGATTATCTATGAACAATATTTGAATCTCCTCTGAATTCTTTTATGTATGATTGTTATCTTTGCAAGTCTTTTCGAATTATCAGTTTGGTTTGGCCTACTAGATTGATCTTTCTTGCAATGGGAGAAGTGCTTAGCTTTGGGTTCAATCTTGCGGTGTCCTTTCCATGTGACAGCAGGGGCAGCAAGGCATGTATTGTATTGTTGCCATCGAGGATAAAAAGATGGGGTTTATATCATATTGCTTGAGTTTATCCCTATACATCATGTCATCTTGCCTAATGTGTTACTCCGTTCTTATGAACATAATACTCTAGATGCATGCTAGATAGCGGTCGATGTGTGGAGTAATAGTAGTAGATGCAGAATCGTTTCGGTCTACTTGTCGCGGACGTGATGCCTATATACATGATCATGCCTAGATATTCTCATAATTATGCACTTTTCTATCAATTGCTCGACAGTAATTTGTTCACCCACCGTAATACTTATGCTATATTGAGAGAAGCCACTAGTGAAACCTATGGCCCCCGGGTCTATTCTCCATCATATAAGTTTTCAATCTATTTTATTTTGCATTCTTTACTTTCAGTTTATATTATAAAAATACCAAAAATATTTATCTTATTATCTCTATCAGATCGCACTTTTGCAAGTGGCCGTGAAGGGATTGACAACCCCTTTATCGCGTTGGTTGCAAGGTTCTTATTTGGTTGTGTAGCTACGAGGCGACTTGCGTGTAGTCTCCTACTGGATTGATACCTTGGTTCTAAAAAACTGAGGGAAATACTTACGCTACTTTGCTGCATCACCCTTTCCTATTCAAGGAAAAAACCAATGCAAGCTCAAGAGGTAGCACTAGTCAGTCCTGGATCTTTAGGGGTGCTCTGCATTTATGTTTTGCGGTCTCAGAAAGGGCTAGCGAGATACTATCTTGTTATATTATATCATGATTGTTTTGAGAAAGTGTTGTCATCCGAGATTTATTATTATTGCTTGATAGTTGATTATGCCATTCATATGAGTAAATGTGAGACTAAATGTAAGTGTGAATATGGTTAGTTAGTGATCTATGCTGAAAACTTGAATGCTGGCTTTACATATTTGCAACAACAAGATCAAACAGAGTTTGTAAAAGTTTTTCTTTATCACTTCCAGTTTGTCAACTGAATTGCTTGAGGACAAGCAATAGGTTAAGATTGGGGGAGTTGATAAGTCTCCGTCGTATCTACTTTTGCAAATTCTTTTGCCCTTGTTTTGGACTCTAATTTGCATGATTTGAATGGAAGTAACCCGGAATGACGTTGTTTTCAGCAGAATTGCCATGGTGTTATTTTTGTGGAGAATAAAAAGTTCTCGGAATGACCTGAAACTTCACGGAGATAAGTTTTGGAATTCATAAAAAATATTGGCGAAAGAATCAAGTGAAGGGGGCCCACACCCTGGCCACAAGGGTGGGGGCGCGCCACCCAACCTTGTGGGCTCCCTGGACCTCCACCGACCTCAACTCCAACTCCATATATTCTCTTTCGGGGAGAAAAAATCAGAGAGAAGGATTCATCGCATTTTACGATACGGAGCCACCGCCAAGCCCTGTTCTTCCTCGGGAGGGCAGATCTGGAGTCCGTTTTAGGCTTCGGAGAGGGGAATCCATCGCCATCGTCATCATCAACCATCCTCCATCACCATTTTCATGATGCTCACTACCGTGCATGAGTAATCCCATAGTAGGCTTGCTGGACCGTGATGGGTTGGATGAGATTTACCATGTAATCGAGTTAGTTTTGTTAGGGTTCGATCCCTAGTATCCACTATGTTCTAAGATTGATGTTGCTATGACTTTGCTATGCTTAATGCTTGTCACTAGGGCTCGACTACCATGATTTCAGATGTGAACCCTTTATGTTTTAATGAATATATTTGTGTTCTTGATCCTATCTTGCAAGTCAATAGTCACCTACTACGTGTTATGATCCGGCAACCCCGGAGTGACAATAGTCGGGACCACTCCCGGTGATGACCGTAGTTTGAGGAGTTCATGTATTCACTAAGTGCTAATGCTTTGGTCTGGTACTCTATTAAAAGGAGGCCTTAATATCCCTTACTTTCCAATAGGACCCCACTGCCATGGGAGGGTAGGACAAAAGATGTCATGCAAGTTCTCTTCCATAAGCACGTCTGACTATATTCAGAATACATGCCTACATTATATTGATGAACTGGAGCTAGTTCTGTGTCACCCTATGTTATAATAGTTGCATGATGAATGCCATCCGACATAAGTATCCATCATTGATCCATTGCCTACGAGCTCGTCACATATTGATCTTTGCCTCGTTACTTTCCATTGCCACTGTTACGATTGCTACAATACTACTACTATTACTTTTGCCACTGTTACCATTACTTCCATACTACTTTGCTACTAAGTACATTACTACAGATAGTCTTTCAGGTGTGGTTGAATTGCAACTCAGCTGCTAATACTTGACAATATTCTTTGGCTCCTCTTGTGTGGAATCAATAAATTTGGGTTGAATACTCTACCCTCAAAAACTGTTGCGATCCCCTATACTTGTGGGTTATCATTCACTATTGGGACTGGCATGGATCCTAAATAGGAAATCACGCTCATCGAGTTCATCCATGAGAGTCGGGACGTCTTTGCATGGAAACCTTCTGACATGCCTAGTGTACCGAGAGATTTCGCTGAGCACTACCTGAATGTTGATCCTAAGATGAAACCAGTCTAGCAATACCTCCGTCATTTTAACAAGGAGAGACGCAAAGCTATTGGGAGGAAGTGGCCCGGCTCCTAGCTGCCGGGTTAATTGTGGAAGTATTTCATCCTGAGTGGCTGGCCAATCCAGTGCTTGTCCTAAAGAATAACAGCATTTGGAGTATGTGCGTTGATTACATAGACCTCAACAAGGCTTGTCCCAAAGACCTGTTTGCCCTCCCCCGCATTGATCAGATCATCAATTCTACCACTTGCTGTGAGAGTTTGTGTTTCCTGGATGCTTACTCTAGCTATCTTCAGATAAACATGGCTGTTGAGGACCAGGAGAAGACGACCTTCATCACACCCTTTTGGGCTCTCTACTATGTCTCTATGCCTTTTGGGCTTAAAAGTGCGGGGGCGACTTATCAGCGCTGCGTGCAGAATTGCTTTCACAATTAGATTGGACGCAACATTCATGCTTATATTGATGATATTATGGTCAAGTCCCGGAAGAAGGAAACGTTGCTGGACGATCTCAAGGCAACCTTTGACAATCTTCGGGTTGATAATATGATGCTTAACCCGACCAAGTGTGTTTTTGGTGTTCCTGCAGGCAAATTGCTCAGTTTTCTGGTATCTGAGCGAGGCACTAAAGCTAATCCGGAGAAGATCAAGGCGGTGACTGATACCTCTTGAGCACTGCGTTGGTTTTCCCTTGAAGAGCAAAGGGTGATGCAGCAAAGTAGCGTAAGTATTTCCCTCAGTTTTTGAGAACCAAGGTATCAATCCAGTAGGAGGCTATGTGCGAGTCCCTCGCACCTACACAAAACAAATAAATCCTCGCAACCAACGCGATAAGGGGTTGTCAACCCCTACACGGTCACTTACGAGAGTGAGATCTGATAGATATGATAGGATAATATTTTTGGTATTTTTATGATAAAGATGCAAAGTAAAATAAAAGCAAAGTAAAAAGCAACGGAAATAACTAAGTGTTGGAAGATTAATATGATGAAGATAGACCCGGGGGCCATAGGTTTCACTAGTGGCTTCTCTCAAGGGCATAAGTATTTTACGGTGGGTGAACGAATTACTGTTGAGCAATTGACAGAATTGAGCATAGTTATGAGAATATCTAGGTACGATCATGTATATAGGCATCACGTCCAAGACAAGTAGACCGACTCCTGCTTGCATCTACTACTATTACTCCACACATCGACCGCTATCCAGCATGCATCTAGAGTATTAAGTTCATAAGAACAGAGTAACGCCTTAAGCAAGATGACATGATGTAGAGGGATAAATTCATGCAATATGATAAAAACCCCATCTTATTATCCTTGATGGCAACAATACAATACGTGCCTTGCTACCCCTACTGTCACTTGGAAAGGACACCGCAAGATTGAACCCAAAGCTAAGCACTTCTCCCATTGCAAGAAAGATCAATCTAGTAGGCCAAACAAAACTGATAATTCGAAGAGACTTGCAAAGATAACCAATCATACATAAAAGAATTCAGAGAAGATTCAAATATTGTTCACAGATAAACTTGATCATAAACCCACAATTCATCGGTCTCAACAAACACACCGCAAAAGAAGATTACATCGAATAGATCTCCACGAGAGAGGGGGAGAACATTGTATTGAGATCCAAAAAGAGAGAGGAAGCCATCTAGCTAATAACTATGGACCCGAAGGTCTGAGGTAAACTACTCACACTTTATCAGAGAGGCTATGGTGTTGATGTAGAAGCCCTCCGTGATGGATGCCCCCTCTGGCGGAGCTCCAGAACAGGCCCCAAGATGGGATCTCATGGGTACAGAAGGTTGTGGCGGTGGAATTAGGTTTTTGCCTCCATCTCTGATCGTTTGGGGGTATGTAGGTATATATAGGAGGAAGAAGTACGTCGGTGGAGCAACAGGGGGCCCACGAGGGTGGAGGGCGCACCCTGGGGGGGTAGGCGCGCCCCCCTACCTCGTGGCTTCCCTGTTGGTTGCTTGACGTAGGGTCCAAGTCTCCTGGATCATGTTCATTCCAAAAATCACGTTCCCGAAGGTTTCATTCCGTTTGGACTCCATTTGATATTCTTTTTCTGCGAAACTCTGAAATAGGCAAAAACAACAATTCTGGGCTGGGCCTCCGGTTAATAGGTTAGTCCCAAAAATAATATAAAAGTGAATAATAAAGCCCAATAATGTCCAAAACAGAAGATAATATAGCATGGAGCAATCAAAAATTATAGATACATTGGAGACGTATCAGTGACCTCCCGTCCCAGGCCGGCCAACATCAACGATGTTCAGCGTATGGCATTTCACATTGCTTCTTTGAGCCGGTTCATAAGCCGCCTTTTGTGAGAAGGCAATCCCTTTGTATCAGATGCTGAGTAAGACTGACCATTTTGTTTGGAGCGACGTTGAGGATAAAGCTTTTGAAGCTCTCAAAAAACAGTTGGCTGAGCGCAAGGAGGCAGGCAAACAATATCCCATATATTAGGAGCATAGGTGATAAGTGTTGCTCCAAACAATATCCTAGTGTTGCTCCAAACAAAATGGTCAGTCTTTCTCAGCATCTGATACAAAGGAGGCAGGCAAACAATATCCCATCCAGAGGCCAGTCTATTGTATCAATGAAGTTTTGACATAATCCAAGCAGAGATATCCACATTGGAAGAAACTGGTATTTGGTATCTCCATGGCTAGTCGCAAATTGAAGCATTATTCCAGGAACAGCCCATCACTATGGTCAGCTCCACCTAATTGCTTGTATCTGTGTTGGTATTTCCCTGAAGAGGAGAGGATGATGCAGCACAACAACGGTAATTATTTCCCTCAGTTATGAACCAAGGTTATCAATCCAGTAGGAGAACCAAGCAACACTATGTAAACAGCACCTGCACACAAATAACAAATACTTGCAACGCAAAGCGTAAGAGGGGTTGTCAATCCCTCCCCGGTATTGAGATATATAAAATTGTACGAGATTTGATAAATGGATCTAACAAAAACACAAAATAAAAAAAAGTGCAGCAAGGTATTTTTGGGTTTTTAGATTAATATATCTAAAAATAATATGATAGGAAATAGACCCGGGGCCCGTATATTTCACTAGTGTCTTCTGTCGAGAAAATAGCCTACGGTGGGTAAACAAATTACTGTTGGGCAATTGATAGAAAAGGAAATAATCATGGTGTTATCCAAGGCAATGGTCATGTATATAGGCATCACATCCAAGATTAGTAGACCGACTCCTGCCTGCATCTACTACTGTTACTCCACACATCGACCGCTATCCAGCATGCATCTAGTGTATCAAGTTCATGGAAAACTGAGTAATGCAATAAGAACGATGACATGATGTAGACAAGATCTATTCATGTAGGAATAGACCCCATCTATTTATCCTTAATGGCAACGGTGCATGCGTGTCACGTCTCCTGCTGTCACTGAGAATAAGCACCGCAAGATCAAACCCATCACAAAGCACCTCTTCCCATTGCAAGAAAAATCATTCTAGTTGGCCAAACCAAACCAAAGTTTTGGAGAAGAAATACGAGGCTATGAAGATCCTGCATAAAAGAGTTCAGAGAAGACCCAAATGATATTTGAACATAGAACTGATCATAAACGCACAATTCATCGGATCCCAACAAACACACTGCAAAAACTCATTACATCAAATAGATCTCCAAGAACATCGAGGAGAACATTCTATTGAAGATCAAAGAGAGAGAAGAAGCCATCTAGCTACTGCCAACGGACCCGTAGGTCTGTGATAAACTACAAACGCATCATCGGAGGAGCAGCAATGAGGAGGATGAACCCCTCCGTGATTGTTTCCCCCTCCCGCAAGGTGCCGGAAAAGGGCTCTAGATTCATACTTCTGGTTCTGGAACTTGCGGTGGCTGCAATTGTTTTTTGTCGACTCCTCTAGGGTTTCTGGAATATCTGAGTATTTATAGAGCTGAGAGGCGGTGGAAAAGATCATCGTGGGCCCCACAAAGCACCAGGGCGCGCCAGGGGCTTCTGGCGTGCCCTGGTGTCTTATGGGCCCCACAGGCCTCCTCTGGTACACATCCTAGGCTCCCTGGGTCTCTTTTGGGCAGAAAAAATCTCCAAAAAGTTTAATGGCATTTGGACTTTGTTTGATATGGATATTCTATGAAGTAAAAAACAAGAAAAAAACAGCAACGGGCACTGGGCACTATGTCAATAGGTTAGTCCCAAAAAATGATATAAAGTTGCTAGTAAATGAATGTAAAACATCCAAGATTGATAATATAACAGCCTGGAACAATAAAAAATTATAGATACGTTGGAGAAGTATCAGCATCCCCAATCTTAATTCCTCCTCGTCCTCGAGGTAAATGATAAAAACAAAATTTCTGGACGTGGAATGCCGCCTAACATGTTCATCACATATTCTTTTCTTTTGTAGCATGGACATTTGGACTTTTAGATGATTCAAAGGAATAGTCTATAATTGACATGAAGACATCAATACTCAAGCATATCAACAAGCAACCTTGTCTTTCAAAATATCAACACTAAAGAAAGTTATCACTGGCCCATCATGCTCAATCATTGATCCATTCATGAAACACACTCGAATATTAGCTACATCCAATGCACAAGTATGATCATAGTGCTCCCTAGTTGGTGCTTTATAAGAGAAGATGGAGACTCAAAAGTGAAAAATAAAAATTGATAAAGTGAATAGATAGGACCTTCGTAGAGGGAAGAAGGGATTTGTAGAGGTGTCATAGCTCAAAACTTAAATTGAGAGATAAAATATTTTAAGAGGCATGCTTTTCCCGTCAACGAAAACGATCGAGAATTCCCAATACTTTCCACGCTAGATACATCATAGGTGGTTCCCAAACATAAAATAAAGTTTATTCCTTTGTCCACCATTCTTTCACAATCGATGGCTAGCCGTATCCACAGGTGCCTACCATACCAACACTTTCCAAGGAATTTATTATTTGACAACATAAATAAAAAAATTCATTTCAGGACTGGGCATCCCTATTACCTTGCCACACTCTCGTGCAATGACTAGTGAATAAACCTGCATCTTCAGAATAACTTATCTAGCATGGAAAATATTGGCCACCCCCAGCCGCTTCATGAGCGGTACAGTCACACAAAAAGGAAATTCATTTTGAAATTTAGAGTTGGCACATGCAAATTTACTTGGAATGACATGGAAATACTACATATAGGTAGGTATGGAGGACTCATTGGCACAACTTGGTTTAAGGAGTTTGGATACACAAGTAGTATTCCCACTTAGTACAATGAAAGGCTAGCAAATATATTGAGAAGCAACCAACCGAAAAAACGATTCTAAATGAGCATTAAACATAACTAACACCGAATAATGCACTAAAGTAGGATGTAACTTCATGGATAATTATTGACTTTCATGCTTGCATAGGAAATCACAAACCTTAACACCAATATTCTTACTAGAGCATAATTACTCACCAACATGACTCACATATTATTATCTCCATATCTCAAAACTATTACAAGCAATCAAGTTTATAATATCCAATGATTGAATTTTGATTATATCCCTCTTAGATATCTATCACTTTGGGACTAGTTTCATATATTTCCATTGCTTATAACAAGCTCTCAAACAAATTTAAGTGAAGAACATGAGCATAAATAATTTTCTCATCTCTCAAAATAATATAAGTGAAGCATGAGAGTATATTTCTTCAAAACTAAAACACCACCGTGCTAAAAAAGATATAAGTGAAGTACTAGAGCAATTCCATAGCTGAAATTTTTTAAGAGAAGCACATAGAGCAATTCTAACAAATCATAGCATCATTATGACTCTCTCAAATAGGTGTGTCCAACAAGGATGATTATGACAAACTAAAAAGCAAAAAAAATACTCATATAATACAAGACGCTCCAAGCAAAACTCATGATATGTAGCGAATAAAAATATAGCTCCAAGTAAAACTACCGATTGGCGTTAGAAGAAAGAGGCGACGCCTTCCGGGGCATCCCTAGGCTTAGTTGCTTGGTTATCCTTGAATATTACCTTGGGGTGCCATGGTCATCCCCAATCTTAGGCTCTTTTTACTCCTTATTCCTTCATCCGTCGTGATCTCACCCAAAACTTGAAAACTTAAATCACACAAAACTAAAAAAAATCTTCATGAGATCCGTTAGTATAAGAAATCAATCTTTACATGAAGTACTAGTGCAAACACATTCATATTTTGTTATTGCATTATACCTACTATATTATAACTTTTTACCATGGCTAAAACCCCCCGGTATAGTCCATAGATTCATCAAAATATGCACACAATGCAATGAAAACACAATCTGTCAAAAGGAGAACAGTCTGTAAAGACTCGAATTTTACTCACACTTATATAATCCAAAAATTATGAAAAATTAGAAAAACCAAGGAAATTCATATATCAATCTTGTGTAAAAAATTCAGAGTTTTTTGTTGCTCCAGTGAATTTTAACAATTCTTCTACTGGATGTAAAAGTTTCTGTTTTCCAACAAGATCAAATCAACTATCACCCAAGGCCATCCTAAAGGTATTACTTGGCACAAAAACTAACTAAAACGTAAAAAACACAATCATAACAAAGGCATAATTGTGTGAACACACAAAAACAGAAAGAAAAAGAGAAAAAATATTATATTCATTGGGTTGCCTCCCAACAAGCGTTATCGTTTTATGCCCCTAGCTAGGCATAATGCATAGTTTCAAGTATTGTCATCTTTGGTTTTTGCTCCATAGGTTTCCCTCATGATTGATTCATATGGTGGATTAATTTTATCTCTAGGGAAGTGTTCCATACCCTTCTTTAGAGGAAACTGAAATTTAATATTCCCTTCTTTCATATCAATCACGGCACCAATAGTTCGCAAAAATGGTCTACCAAGTATTATAGGACAAGATAGATTGCAATTAATATCAAGCACAATAAAGTCTATGGACACATAATTTATATTTACGAGAATAAGAACATCATTAATTCTTCCCATAGGCTTTTTAATAGTAGAATCCGCCAAGTGCAAATTAAGAGAACATTCTTCAATATTGGTAAAACCAAGCACATCACATAGAGATTTCGGAATTGTGGAAACACTAGCACCTAAATCACATAAAGCATTGCACTCATAATTTTTAATCTTGACTTTAATGGTGGGTTCCCATTCATCATATAATTGTCTAGGAATTGAAATCTCTAACTCCAAGTTTTCTTCTAAAGCTTTTAGCATGGCATCCATAATATGTTTAGTAAAAGCTTTATTTTGTTCATAGGCATTGGGTGAATTATCATGGATTGCAACAAATAAATAGATTAAATCAAAGAACAACTATCATGATTATAGTCTTTGCAATCCAAAAGAGTGGGCGCTTCACTAGTTAAATTTTTGACCTCTCCAAACCCACTTTTATCAATTTTTCAATAAGATTTTCACCCTCCGAATTATGGGGATGCCTTCTAGCTAAAGTTGACTCTTCTTCAGTCCCTTTAACATAAATTTCAATATTACTAAGCAAGGAATCAATATAATAAAGACCAATCATCTTAACATCTTCATCATTATGGTGAAAGCAGTCGGTAGAAAACGCTCTTTCTAAAAATTCTTTTTTAGCTGTAAGCATAGCGGTTCTTTTCTTGCTTTCACCCATGGAAACATATAAAGCTTTAATTGATTCATTAGTATCAACTTTGGGTGGAAAGATTTTAATCTTGAGATTTTTCTACATCACGTGAAACTCTACCAATGCTTCTAGACATATCATCAATCTTATTTAATTTTTCTTCTATCGTAGTGTTGAAAACTTTTTGAGCAATGATAAATTATTTAATATTACTATCAAGATCAGAGGGCATCCTATTATTATTATACGAAGAATTACCATAGGAATTGCCATAATTATTAGAGGATTTTCCGGGAAAAGGCCTAGGATTAAAATTACCTCTATAAGCATTGTTATTAAAATTGTTTCGCGAGACAAAATTCACATCTACAGAATGACTATTTTGGTCAATCAAAGTAGACAAAGGCACATCATTAAGATCAATAGGAGAATTTTTACTAGCAACCAATTTCATAAGAGCATCGACTTTTTCACTCAAAGTACTAATTTCTTCAATAGAATTAACCTTTTTACTAGTAGGAGCTCTTTCAGTATGCCATTGTGAATAATTTTTCATAATATTATCAAGAAATTTAGTGGCTTCACCCAAAGTAATTTCCATAAAAGTACCACCCGCGGCGGAATCTAAAAGATTTCTAGAAACAAAATTCAATCCCGCATAATTTTTTGTATATTCATCCATAGATTTGTACTAATTTCTTAGCATTAATTTCATTCTTTGCCAAGATTGCCCAACATGTTCATGCTCAAGTTGCTTAAAATTCATGATTTGATTTCCAAGGGCAATAGTTTTAACGGGTAGAAAATACTTAGTAATAAAAGCATCTTTGCACTTATCCCAAGAATCAATACTATTACGAGGCAAAGATGCAAACCAAAATTTTGCACGATCCCGTCAAGAGAAAGGAAACAATTTTAATTTCACAAGATCATTGTCCACATCTTTTTTCCTTTGCATATCACATAAATCTACGAAAGTGTTTAGATGGAACTCGACATCCTCGTTAGGAGTACCGGAAAATTGCTCTTTCATAAAAAGATTCAACAAAGCATCATTAATATCATAAGACTCCACACTAGCTGCGGGAGGAGCAATCTTTTTTTCTGTTGCATATCACATCATTCTATGAAAGTGTTTAGATGGAACTCGACATCCTCATTAGGAGTAACGGAAAATTGCTCTTTCATAAAAAGATTCAACAAAGCAGCATTAATATCATAAGACTCCACACTAGCAGCGGGAGGAGCAATCGGAGTACTAATAAATCATTATTATTGGTGTTGGAAAAATCACACAACTTGGTATTATCTTGAGACATCATGATGACGCAAACAAGATCACACGCAAACAAAAGATAGAACGAGAAAAACGCAAACGAAAAGAAGGAAAAATAAAAAGGAAATTATTTTTGTGTTTTTGTAAAAAAAATTAGAAGTGGGGGAGATAAAAACAAGAGGCAAATGGAAACTAAAGTAATTGCAAGGAGATGAGATTTTTGATTCGGTACCTGATAGATGTTGATGATGTCTCCCCGGCAACGGCGCCAGAAATTCTTCCTGATTCCTTGCATCTGCGTTGGTATTTCCCCGAAGAGGAGAGGATGATGCGGCACAACAATGGTAAATATTTCCCTCATTTATGAAACTGAGGTTATCAATCCAGTAGGAGAACCAAGCAACACTATGTAAACAGCACCTGCACACAAATAACAAATACTTGCAACCCAACGTGTAAGAGGGGTTGTCAATCCCTCCATGGTATTGAGATATATAAAATTGTATGAGATTTGATAAATAGATCTGACAAAGACACACACAAAAAAGTGCAGCAAGGTATTTTTGGGTTTTTGAAATAATAGATCTGAAAATTATATGATAGGAAATAGACCCTGGGGCCGTAGATTTCACTGGTGGCTTCTCTCGAGAAAATAGCATACGGTGGGTAAACAAATTACTGTTGGGCAATTTATAGAAAACCAAAAAATCATGACGATATCCAAGGCAGTGATCATGTATATAGGCATGTAACGCCCGGATAATTATGCTACAATAAACCCCTGTTAATGGTGCCATGTCATCATGTTACTGTTGCTCATCTTTGCTTGATCCAAATCGTAATTCAAATTCTAAACCGACTTAAAGTCAAATTTCAAATTTGTCAAACAAGAAAACTAAAATATTCACAGTGTGGCAAATAATCTCTGGATATTTTTCATGTTGAAACAACATTTTTATAATGTGTTTAAATGCTCTGAAATGAATAAAACAGGGGTTAGTTGCTTTATTTATGAATCTATAAAAAGAAAAGTAAAAGAAAAGGAGAAAGAAGAAAACAGCCCCACCCCCTGGACCCTGGCCCAACTAGGCCATGGCCCAGCTGGCCGGCCCACTCCTTCTCCCTGGTCACCCCCCTCCTCTCTCTGTTCATCCGACCGGGCGCGTCCCGCTCGTCCCCGCCGCACCCGGCTCGGCGCTCCATGCTACCATGTCGCCGGCGAGGGGATAAGCCTCCCCGGCGCCTCGCGTCCTCCCCCTGCTCCACTCATCTCCTCCCTCCCCACTCGCTCTCTCTCTCCCTCTCCGCCTTGCGCGCTCTGCCTCGCCCGAGCGCCCACGCTACCATGTCTGTACTCAGATATTGTTGCTTCCGCTGACTTGCTTGTGTATCGAGCTTCTGTATTCGAGCCCTCGAGGCCCCTGGCTTGTAATATGAAGCTTGTATTTTTTTCATTTCTGTTTAGAGTTGTGTTGTGATATCTTCCCGTGAGTCCCTGATCTTGATCGTACATGTTTGCGTGTATGATTAGTGTACGGTCGAAACGGAGGCGTCATAAGGCATCACGTCCAAGATTAGCAGATAGACTCCTGCCTGCATCTACTACTATTACTCCACACATCGACCGCTATCCAGCATGCATCTGGTGTATTAAGTTCATGGAAAAATGAAGTAATGCAATAAGAACGATGACATGATGTAGACAATATCTATTCATGTAGGAATAGACCCCATCTATTTATCCTTAATGGCAACGATACATGCGTGTCATGTCTCCTTCTTTCACTGAGAATAAGCACCGCAAGATCGAACCCATCATAAAGTACTTCTTCCCATTGCAAGAAAAATCATTCTAGTTGGCCAAACCAAACCAAAGTTTTGGAGAAGGTATACAAGGCTATAAATATCATGCATAAAAGAGATAATATTCATCGATAGGACTGAGCATAAACTCGCAATTACTTTGATCCCAACGAACACACCGCAAAAAGTCATTACATCAAATAGATCTCCAAGAACATCGAGGAGAATATTGTATTGAAGATCAAAGAGAGAGAAGAAGCCATCTAGCAACTGCCTAAGGATCTGTAGGTCTGTGATGAACTACTAACGCATCATGGAGGGGCACCAATGAGGATGATGAAGCCCTCCGTGATCGTTTCCCCCTCCAACAAGTTGCCGGAAAAGGGCTCTAGATTGGATATCGTGGTTCTGGAACTTGCGGCCACTAGAATTGTCTTTCGTCGACTCCTCTAGGGTTTCTGGAATATCTGAGTATTTATAGAACTGAGAGGTGACGGAAAAGAACACCATGGTGCCTCTTGCGCGCCCTGGTGTCTTTTGGGCTCCCTGGGTCTCTTCTGGGCAGAAATAAATCTCCAAAAAGTTTTGTGGCATTTGGACTTCGTTTGATATGGATATTCTGCGAAGTAAAAAACAAGCAAAACCAGCAACTGGCCCTGGGCACTATGTCAATAGGTTAGTCCCAAAAAATGATATAAAGTTGCTAGTAAATGAATGTAAAACATCCAAGATTGATAATATAACAGCATGGAACAATCATAAATTATAGATACGTTGGAGACGTATCACCACCCCTTTAGGAGATATCATCCAGAATACGGTAGCCACAGGTTGGGTTGCTAAGTGGACAATTGATCTTGGGCACATCATCTGAAATACTTCCCCCGGAAAGCCATCAAGTCTCAAGCACTAGTGGATTTCATCAACAATTGGACTGAAGTTCAGATTTCATAAGAGAAGCCTGACAACACGTACTAGACAATTCACTTTGACGGATCCAAGCAATTGGAAGGCTCGGGGGTTGGGGTTATCTTAGCTTCCCCTCGTGACAATTTTTGTTATGTTCTAAGGATTATGTTTCCTTGTACTAACAATGCATCTGAATATTAGGCCCTGCTTCATGGCCTCTGTATGGCTAAAGAAATGAATCTTAGCCGGGTCAGGTGCCTTGGAGACTCTGATCTAGTTGCTCGGCAAGTTTTTGGAAAGTGGGATTCCAAGGACCCCTTCATGGCAGCTCATCGACAGGCAGTGACTAATATCGCAGGAAATTTCAAAGGATATCAAGTGGACCATATTGATCGGCGGCTCAATGAGGCGACTGATGCTCTTTCACGACTCGGCTCTCAGCGTAAGCCGGTGCCTCCCAATGTGTTCCTTGATGTTCTCCCTAATCCTTGGGTCAAACTGCCGTCCGAAGAAGATCTTGCTTTACCTGACCAAGAGGCACAGTTGGTGCCGGCTCTTTGTGCCATACCAGATTGGACGACCCCTTATTTGGCTTATTTGACTAACGGCGAGCTCCCTGATGATGAACTCATTGTTCGTCAAATTGCTCGACGTTCCAAGTCCATGACTATTGTCAACAGCAAGTTGCACAAAAGAAGCATCACTGATGTTTTCAACGATGTGTTTCCCCTGATGAAGGACGAGAGATCCTCAATGAGATTCACTCTGGTGATTGTAGTCATCATGCTGGTTCAAGATCTATGGTGGCAAAGGCGTTTCAGCATGGTTTTTACCGGCTCATGGCTCATGCCGATGCTGAGGATATTGTGCGTAAGTGTGATGGATGCCAGCAGTTTGCACGTCAAGCTCATGTTCCTGCTTAAGAACTTCAGATGATTCCATTCACTTGCTCATTCGCTGTCTGGTGGCTTGATATGGTTAGACCGTTCAAACGATCCAAGACAAGAAGACACACCTTGTGGTTGCTATTGATAAGTTTACCAAGTGGGTTGTAGAAGAACCAATAAGCAATTGTGTTGCAGCCACAATAGTTCAGTTCATGGAAAAGTTGTTTTTTCGCTTTGGTTATCCGCATAGCATCATCACTGGTAATGGAACTAACTTGTCCAAGGGAGCTATGAATCAATTTTGTCAACGAGAGCATATCTGACTCGATGTATCCTCATTGGCTCATCCTCAGTCCAATGGGCAAGTAGAACATGCTAATCAGATGATTATACGAGGTATCAAACCAAGGCTCATGGTTCCTCTGCGGCGCACTCCGGGTTGTTGGGTCGGGGAGCTCCCCTCAGTCCTTTGGAGCACACGGACTACTCCCAACAGATCAACAGGTTATACGCCTTTCTTCATGGTTTATGGTGTAGAAGTTGTATTACCAAGTGATATTCGTCATGACTCCCCCAGAGTGGTCGCTTATGTTGAAGCAGATAATGAGCAAGCTCGACAAGACTCTCTTGATGCCCTGGAGGAGGAACGTGACTTTGCTGCAGCATGATCTGCTATATATGAACAAGACCTACATCGCTATCATAGCCGTAGAGTTTGCACACGTACTTTACAGGAGGGTGATTTAGTGCTCCGGTTGATTCAAGAACACGCTGGTATGCATAAGCCTTCACCTCCTTGGGAATGGACTTTTGTCGTTAGCAGAACCTCAACAATGGGTCATATTATCTGATTGACATACGTGAACCTAACAAGTCACGAACATATGAGGAGGAGACCAACAAGCCTTGGAATATTGGTCATCTCCGCCCTTATTACAATTAGAGCCACTGGCTCTAGTTTTTTGTACATACCTTATTGTGTATATATCTTTTATGATCAATATTAATAAAGCCGGCATCCCTGAAACTCGGGCCTTCTATCATTTCATCCCATATATTGTGCATGAGCCTTTATTTTTTTTATCATAAGTCACCTGGGGGCTTCCAAATCATCAAGTTTAGCTATTAACATCCATCTTGACCCGGCATATGCCAATATATATCAGGGTTAAACTTGCCTGTTGGCTTGATGCCCATCCTCCAAGATGACTGATACGTCTCCGTCGTATCTATAATTTTTCATTGTTTCATGCCAATATTATACAACTTTTACATACTTTTCGCAACATTTATATGATTTATTTGGACTAACCTATTGATCCAGTGCCCAGTGCCAGTTCCTGTTTTTTGCATGTTTTTTGTATTGCAGAAAATCCATATCAAAGGAAGTCCAAATGCAATAATTTTTTTATAGAGAATTATTTTGGAATATATGTGATTTTTGGGACTTGGAATCAACGTAAACGGAGGCCCACACAGCCCACAAGACACCAGGGCGTGCCCCAGGAGCCAGGCGCGTGGTGGTGGGTTGTGCTCACCTGGTACGTCGGTTGGACCTCTACTTCTGGCGCAAGAAAGCTTCTATCCGGAAAAAAATCGTCTTAAAATCTCAGCGCAATTGGAGTTACGGATCTCTTGAATATAAGAACCGGTTTTCGGCCAGATCAAGGAACGCGAAACAGAAGAGAACGGAGGGGGAGATCCAATCTCGGAGGGGGAGATCCAATCTCGGAGGGGCTCCTGCCCCTCCACTGCCATGGAGGCCATAGACCAGAGGGGAAACTCTCCTCCCGTCTAGGGGGAGGCCAAGGAAGAAGAAGAAGGATGGGGATGCTCTCCCCCTCTCTCCCGGTGGCACCGGAACGCCGCCGGGCTAGGATCGTGACGGTGATCTACATCAACAATCTGGCTACCGTCTACACCAACTTTCTCCCCCTCTATGCAGCGGTGTAACACCTCTTCTCCCAGTTGTAATCTTTACTTAAACATGGTGCTCAACTCCATATATTATTTCCCAATGATATTTGGCTATCCTATGATGTTTGAGTAGATCTGTTTTGTCCTGTGGGTTAATCGTGATCTTAGTTGGTATGATTGTATATTTATTTATGGTGTTGTCCTACGGTGCACTCCATCTCGCGCAAACATGAGGAGCCCCCGCTGTAGGGTGTTGAAATATGTTCATGGTTTGCTTATTGTCAGTGTTGCGGGGGTGACAACAGCCTAAACGCGGTAAGTGGGTTATGGCGTATGGGAGTAAAGAGGACTTGATACTTAATGCTATGGTTGGTTTTCATGACCTTAATGATCTTTAGTAGTTGCGGATGCTTGCTAGGGGTCTAATCATTAGTGCATATGATCCAAGTAGAGAAAGTATGTTAGCTCATGCCTCTCCCTCATGTAAAATTGCAAGAATGATTACAGGTACTTGTTATCGACTGCCTAGGGACAAATGACTTTTTGGTTGACAAAAGCTATCCACTTTTATTACCTTGCAATTTATTCATAGTTTTATTCTCGCAAAGTAGTCACAGTTTTATCCTTGCAAAATAGTTTCATACTTGTTTCCAGTAAAGCAAAAGTCAAGTGTGCGTAGAGTTGTATCGGTGGTCGATAGAACTTGAGGGAATATTTGTTCTACCTTTAGCTCCTCGTTGGGTTCGACACTCTTATTTATCAAAGAAGGCTACAAAGGATCCCCTATACTTGTGGGTTATCAAGACCTTTTTATGGCACCGTTGCCGGGGAGCAATAGCATGGGGTGAATATTCTCGTGTGTGCTTGTTTGCTTTATCACTAAGTAGTTTTAATTTCCTGTTCTAAGTTGCTCTCTATCTTTAGTTATGGATATGGAGCATGAAACACCAAAACATTTAGTGGTACGTGCTACTCATGGAGATGGGGAACCTCCTAAAACCCTCGATGCTCGTTATGTAAAAGATATTATGCACTAGTTTGATAATCTTGAGAAAACCCCATTCAACTATATAATGGGAGTAACGTTGGATCAATGTGAATACTTTATGGATTATCGCTTGACTCATAAAGGGAAATTGTTTTGGGATCAAATTCATATGTTGCATTGGTATGCTCGGGAGCTATGCTTGAGATATGATTATACTTGTTTCTCTAGGATGAACGCTCCACATCTTCCCTTTTCATGTGAATCTAATGATAATGAAAGGCTGGCTTCTTATGCTAATGGTAGATATGATTATTATTATGTGGAACGAATAGAAGAATTTGTTGCTTTTAAGGGTGCTTATGAAATTGAATCTTTGCTTGAAAAGTTTGAAGATTTTGATGATTCAGTTTATAGACCTGAAAATTTTGCTATCCTTAAATATTGCTATGATAATTATAAATTTAATTACAACATTTGATGTGTTTATTGAGAAAGTCTCCACTGTCCAAGAAGAGACTAATATTTTGCAGGAGTCTATGGAAGAAGAAATTGATGAAACTATGAGCTGGATGAAAAAGATGAGGAGGAGAGTGAAGAACAAAAGGAGGAAGAGCGGATTGATCACCCGTGCCCACCTTCTAATGAGAGTAACTCTTCAACTCATACATTGTTTAATTTTCCTTCGTCCTTACCGAAGGATGAATGACATGATAATTGCTATGATCCCGTTGATTCGTTTGAAATATCCCTTTTTGATGATGCTTTCTATGCTTATGGCCATGATGCCAATATGAATTGTGCTTATGGAGATGAATTTTCTATAGTTCCTTATGTTAAGAATCAAATTGTTGCTATTGCACCCACACATGATAGTCCTATTATCTTTTTGAATTCTCCAAACTAGACTATGTTGGAGAAGTTTGCACTTATTAAGGATTACATTGATGGGTTGCGTTCTACCACTACACATGATAATTTTGATGAATATAATATGCATGTGCTTGCTGCTCCTACTTGCAATTATTATGAGAGAGGAACTACATCTCCGCCTCTTTATGTTTCCAACATGATAAAATTGCAAGAAACCGCTTATGCTATGTATTGGCCTTTACTTGATGTGCATGAATTGTTCTTGTATGACATGCCAATGCATAGTAAGAGAGTTAGACTTCGTCATTGCTTGATATATGTTGCTTTGTGCTCACTACTAAATTCCAAATCTTTGCTAATTAAAATTGGCTTTGATATACCTTGGGATCCGGGTGGATTCATTACTTGAGCACTTTATGCCTAGCTTAATGGCTTTAAAGAAAGTGTTGCCAGGGAGACAACCCGGAAGTTTCAGAGAGTCATTTATTTCTGTTGAGTGCTTTTATAAAGTTTAAAAACAAAAAAAGTATAGGGGAACTTAAAACTTCACAAAAAGAAAAGTGAAGTGAGATAGACGAGCACCGTGGAAGCGGGAGCATGCCTTGAACTTTGTTCATGCCCATGGAAACTTTGTGAATCTTGAATGGCAGAAACTTTTCAACAAAAATAATTTTCCCCTTGTACAATTCCATTGTATTATAAAACTAATGTGCCAATATTTGCCTTTAGGATGTTTAGATTGCTTGTTGGTATGTGCGGTGCAGAAACAGAAACTTTGGCTGTAGTGCGCGATTTTACATTTTTTACTGGAATGTCATAAGCTTCTTAAGCTTTTTGCACAGTCTTGCTATACAAATTGTTTATTTTTTCCTAATTGTTTCAGAATTTTTGGAGTAACAGAAGTATGGTGAATGATCAAATTACTACAGACTATCCAGTTTAAGACAGATTCTGTTTTTTATGCATTGTTTTGCTTGTTTTGATGAAATATATCGGTGGTATAAGCCATGGAAAAGTTATATTCCAGTACCTACAATGCAAAAACAAAATATGATTTGGTTTGCAACAGTACTTAGAGTAGTGATTTTCTTTATTATACTAACGTATCTTACCAAACTTTCTATTGAGTTTTGTGTGGATGAAGTGATCAAAGATCGAGGAGGTCTCGATATGAGGAGAAGGAGGAGAGGCAAGAGCTCAGGATTGGGGATGCCCAAGTCACCCCAAGTAAATATTCAAGGAGACTCAAGCGTCTACGCTTGGGGATGCCACGGAAGGCATCCCATCTTTCTTCAACAAGTATCGGTATGTTTTCGTCTTCGTTTCGTTCATGTGATATGTGTGAATCTTGGAGCATCTTTTGTGTTTATTTTTCACTTTTATTTTATGCACCATGCTATTATGAGATAGTCCATGGTTGATTTATAGAATGCTCATTGCACTTCACTTATATCTTTTGAGTATGGCTTTATAGATTGCTTCATGTGCTTCACTTATATCATTTGAAGTTCGGATTGCCTGTTTCTCTTCACATAGAAAACCGTTGTTTAAAGAATGCTCTTTTGCCTCACTTATATTAATAGGGCACAATATTTTCTAGAAAGAATTAAACTCTCATGCTTCACTTATATCTATTTAAAGAGTCAATAGGAATTGGCCAATTGCATGGTTAGTCATCAAATCCTACATAAAACTTGTGAATCACTGAATATGATATGTTTGATTCCTTGCAATAGTTTTGCGATATAGAGATGGAATATGTGGGAGGTAGTAGTGAGCGGTTGTGGTCAGTAAGAATATTGGTGTTAAGGTTTGTGATTCCCGAAGCATGCACGTATAGTCTCTCGTTATGCTATGATGTTGGAGCATGATTTATTATTGATTGTCTTCCTTATGAGTGGCGGTCGGGGACGAGCGATGTGCTTTTCCTACCAATCTGTCCCCCGAGGGCCATGCGTAGTAGTACTTTGCTTCAAGGGCTAATAAAATTTTGCAATAAGTATATGAGTTCTTTGTGACTTATGTGAGTCCATGGATTATACGCAGTCTTACCTTTCCGCAATTTGCTAGCCTCTACGGTAACGTGCATTGCCCTTTCTCACATCGAGACGTGGTGCAAACTTCGCAGGTGCATCCAAACCCCGTGATATGATACGCTCTATCACACATAGGCCTTATTATATCTTCCTCAAAACAGCCACCATACCTACCTATTATGGCTTTTCCATGGCCATCCCGAGATATATTTCCATACAACTTCCACCGCTTCCGTTTGATGACTTGCGCATTCATTGTCATACTACTTTGCATGATCATATAGCTGACATAGTTGTTGTTGCTCAGCCACCGTTCATCATTTTTCATACATGTTATGCTAGATCATTGCACATCCTGGTACATGCCAGAGGCATTCATATAGAGTCATACTTTGTCATAGGCATCAAGTTGTAATTTTTATTTCTTCTGAGTTATATGTAAATAGAAGTGTGATGATCATCATTATTCATTTTTAGAGCAGTGGCCCAGTGAGAAAAGGATGAAGGAGACTATGATTCCCCCACAAGTCGGGATGAGATTCCGGACAATGAGAGAAAACAAGGGAAAGAAAAAAAAAGAAAGAAAAAGAAAGAAAGAAAAAAATAAGAAAAAAGAAAATAAAATAAAAAATAAACCAAGAGAGAAGGGGCATTGTTAGTATTCTTTACCACACTTGTGCTTCAAAGTAGCACCATGTTTTTCATATAGAGAGTCTCCTATTAAGTCACCTTCATGTACTAGTGGGAATTTTTCATTACAGGATTAGGTGCACACCCATTAGTTTTCATATTGAGCTTTCATACACTTATAGCTCTTAGTGCATTCATTGCATGGCAATCCCTACTCCTCACGTTGATATCAATTGCTGGGCATCTCCATAGCCCGTTGGTTAGCCGCGTCGATGTGAGACTTTCTTACTTTTTATCTTCTCTATATTTACCCCTATCATCATACTCTATTCTACCCGTAGTGCTATATCCATGGCTTGCACTAATGTATTGCGTGAGGGTTGAAAAAGCTGAAGTGCGTTAAAAAGTATGAACCAATTGCTCGGCTTGTCATCGAGGTTGTGCATGATAAATACTTTGTGTTAAGAAGACAGAGCATGACAAGACTATATGATTTTGTAGGGATAGCTTTCTTTAGCGCTGATATTTTGAAAGACATGATTGTTTGTTGGGATGCCTGAGTATTGAAGTCTTTATGTCAAATCATAGACTATTGCTTTGAATCACTTATGTCTTAATATTCATGCCATGATTAGATATATGATCAAGTTTATGCTAGGTAGCATAACACATCAAAAATTATCTTTTTATCATTTACCAACTCGAGGACGAGCAGGAATTAAGCTTGGGGATGCTGATACATCTCCGTTGTGTCTATAATTTTTGATTGTTTCATGCCAATATTTTACAACTTTTACATACTTTTGGCAATATTTTATATGATTTATTTGGACTAACCTATTGATCCAGTGCTCAGTGTCAGTTCCAGTTTTTGCATGTTTTTTGTATCACAGAAAATCCATATCAAACGAAGGCCAAATGCAACAAAATTTTACAAAGAATTAATTTGGAATATATATGATTTTTGGGACTTGGAATCAGCGCAAATAGAGGCCCACACAGCCCACAAGACACCAGGGCGCGCCCCAGAAGCCAGGCGTGTGGTGGTGGGTCGTGCTCACCCCGTACATCGGTTGGAGCTCTACTTCGGGCGCAAGGAAGCTTATATCCGGAAAAAAAATCGTGTTAAAATCTTAGCACAATTGGACTTACAGATCTCCCAGAATATAAGAAATGGTTTTCAGCCAGATCAAGGAACGCGAAACGGAAGAGAACAGCGGGGGAGATCCAATATCGGAGGGCTCCCACCCCTCCGCCGCCATGGAGGCCATGGACTAGAGGGGGAATGTGACGCCCCCGATTCAATCGTACACTAATCATGCACGCAAATGTGTACGATCAAGATCAGGGACTCACGGGAAGATATCACAACACAACTCTAGACACAAATCAAAATAATACAAGCTTCATATTACAAGCCAGGGGCCCCGAGGGCTCGAATACAAGCTCGATACACAAGAGTCAGCGGAAGCAACAATATCTGAGTACAGACATAAGTTAAACAAGGATGCCTTAAGAAGGCTAGCACAAAAGCAACACGATCGAAGAGGCAAGGCCTCCTGCCTGGGACCTCCTAACTACTCCTGGTCTTCGGTGGCCTCCATGTAGTAGTATCCGTCGGCGGTGGCATCTGGCTCCAAGGATCCACCATCTGGTTGCAGCAACCAGAAAGAAGAAAGAAGGGGGGAAAGGGGGAGCAAAGCAACCCTGAGTACTCATCCAAAGTACACGCAAGCATCAGATCTAAACTAAGTATGCATTGGTATCAAATGGAAGGGCTGTATCTGTGGACTAAACTACAGAATGCCAGAATAGAGGGGAAGGCCTAGCCTATCAAAGAATAGCATCTTCAAGCAGCTCCAAGCATCTTGCAGCATGTAGAAGAGTAAACAATAGCTGTGTATATTTAACAAACATGTTGTAGCAATAAAGCCCAGAGATCCTTCCTCGACTCCCTGCGAGAAAGCAATCCCGGAGCCACATATCTTAAGTATCCATTTCTAGTTGTATTAGATCAAGATATAAGTTTGAACGTCCATTACCGTGGACACGGTATTCGAATAAAGATCTTCCCTACATGGGTGCACCACGTTTTCCAACACGCTCGATCACTCTGGCCGGACACTCTTTTCTAGGTCAATGCCCGGCCTCGGAAGATCAACACGTCGCAGCCCTACCTAGGCTCAGCAGAGAGGTCCCCGCCGGTCTACCTCCTAAGCACTCCGAGGTCTGGGCCCATCGCCCGTTGCACTCCGTGTCGTTATGCGACGAGCCGGGACGAGCACCACCTCTACTGGATGGCACTGGCCCGACAGGCCCACAATGCTGAAATGGACGTCTGACAAAGCTTCGGTTGATACGGCGACGTCGAGGCCCATAACTATTCTCGCGTGGTGGTTAGTGCGTAAAGGCCAAAGGCCAACTCAGAACAAATACCCAAACCATAGTGTATTATTAGCTTGCGGAGACGAGCAGACACTCACGATAATGTGACCTCGTTGCCCCGTCTCGAGGAAATACAGTAAGGGAAAGCCCAGCCCACTCGAGGGCTGCCTGACTTCCCGGCCGTGCCTCGTAACCATCTTGCGGGTGCTCTCCGGGCCCGCCTGACTTTCGCAAGGGTCTCAAGTAATGTCAAGGTAACCGTGTGTCCAGACATCAAGGGGAAAACCCGAGGAATCACCCCCGGTGGATTCCACTCAATGTAATCATCAAGGTGAACGTAAGAGGGACCACCCACGAGGTTCACACTTGAGGTGTTGAACGACAGAGCCGTATCGGGAATGGTGAAAGAGGAAATCACCCTCGATGACCACGACCGAATAGCTACACTACAGAATTATCATAGGGATCACCCTCGGCACTCGATAGTAGCTCTGCAGAGTCGAGCAACAAAAGGGCGTGATGTGATGTGAGGTGTCGGGCTCTGGTCGTCGATCACGTTGATCGAGTCATCGATGATGAAGCAGGGGTAACAAGGACAAGGTGCGGGTCACTGATGGATCTCTAACCAACCTATACTAAGCAGTTTAGGATAAGCAGGTAAGGTACAACAGTAGGTACAAAAGCAGGCTATGCATCAGAATAGGAGCAATCAATAACAGTAGCAAAATCTAATGCAAGCATGAGAGAATGGAATGGGTGATATCGGGATGGTCAAAGGGGGGCTTGCCTGGAAGCTCCGCTGAAAGGGAAGAAGGGTCGTCGTCGACGTAGTCGATCACAGGGGCATCAGCAGCGGTCTCGGGGTCTACCGGAGAAAAGAGGGAGAAGAAACAATAAATACAGAGCAAGCAGATGCATGACAAGACAAAAAGCAGCACTAGGCGTGTTCTAACGCGATGCTACACAATACAAGTGAAGGGGGAAACATCCGGGAAAGTTTTCTCGGAGTTAGGCATTTTCGGACAGACGAACCGGATAGGAAAGGTTGCAAGTTCACTATGCTAGGGACGTGTGGCGGACGAAAGGACTGCGTATACGGATCCGCCTCGTCGCTTTGAGTAACTTTCATGTATAAAACTTTTTCATCTGACTTCCGGTTAATTTCCTATGATTTTTCAAAGTTTTAGCAATATTGTGAAATTATTATTAATTCGAAATAAAAGGTGAAATTGCTATGTGCACCCAGCAGAATGCACACAGCAGGGCCACTAGAGGCTGACAGTAGGCCCAGTTGACCAGGTCAATTATTGACTGGTCAACAGCTGTGGGCCCCCCTATCATTGCCTTCTAACTATTTAACTAACTGAACTAATTAAGCTGATTAGGTTTAGTTCAATTAAACAAGATTAGTTAAGTTAATTAATTAACTAATTTATTTATTATATATATATTTTTAAAACTTTTCTTTTTAGTTTTACAGGGGCGGGCCCCCTATGGCAGTGGCCCATAAGGCCTAACAGGCGCTGGGCGAGCGTGTGCGGGCGCCCGCCTGAATGGGGACGGGCGAGGCCGTGGCCGGCGATGGTCACCGGGGCGGCGGTGGGGCGCCGGCAAGGGGGAAACGGGGGGGCTAGGCCAGGTGCGGTGGTGGCCGAGGCGGCCGGCGGAGGGGCGGGGCTGCAAGGGCGGGGCGAGCGGTGGCGCCCAGCAGCAGAAGCCAGGTGCGGCGGCAACGGGCGGTGACCGGGGAGAAGCAGGGTGGTCGCGAGCGGGGAGAGGCAGCAGGGGGCGGCGGTAGCGTAGATCATCGGCAGCAGAGCAACGCTGCAGCGGTCGGCGCTGTGGGGTGTCGACGCGGTCAAGTAGCAGCAACAGATAGAAGGGGGCGAGCGGCAGAGGCCATGGGCGCGGGCGTGCGCGCACGCCGAACGCGGCCAGAGCACGAGGCAGACGCGGGGAGCACGGCCACGATGTGTCTCCCGCGAGCTCGTGAAAGCTCGGGCGCGGTACGGGGTGTACGGGGACGCGGCGAGCGGAGCCCGCGGCTGCGGTCGTCGATGCGAATGATGGGGGGCGTCCTAGAGAGGTAAAGTGAGAGGAGGCGGGATGGGAGACTCACCGTGGGGCACAAGATGACCGGCGGGAGTTTAGTAGTAGCAGGAGGGTCGCAGCGGACGGAGCTCGCCGGGGAGGAGGCCAGGGACGACGAGGCGGCCACGGCGAGGACGAACGGTGTCGGGGCGAGGCAGTGGAGACGGGGACGAGCGCGGCGCCGGGCGTCGGGGCGAGCTCGAGCTCGTGGATGAGGTCGACGGGGCGGACCTAGGAGGGGGGTCCGGCGAGATGAGGCAGTGGCCTCAAGCGCCAGGGAACGGAGGCGGATCTGGGGGAGGGGCGAGAGCAGATGCGGGAGAAATATCTAGGGGGCCTCGGTGGGGGCCTTATCCTCTCTGGGCATCGCCGGCGAGGTGGTCGGGGGAAGCCATGCCCCTGTAGCGACCGAAACAGAGGAATAGGAAGGGAAGGGGGAGCGACCGAGAGGGCAAGGTGGGCCCATTGGGTTGGTCTGCTGGGCTAGGCCCATTGGGAGTCAGGGGGTCTCCTTTTCTTTTGCTTCTTTTCTTTTTCCATTTTCTTTTAGCTAGCCAAAGTATTTTGTCCAAAGTGGGACTGGGCCAGATAAATACCTTGCACTTACTAGCACTGCCACAAAAAGTTTGGGAGGCTTTCGAGTTTCTTTGAAATTTTTCATAAATGAAAAGGCATTTAAATGATTGTTTAAGCCACTATTATAATAGAAAAAAGGGATTTAGACACTTCACAAAAGTGTTGGGTCACCACCACAATTTGTTATGGGATATCGGCAACACTTTGAACAATTTAGTTTTGAAGTTTGACAAATTTGAAGTTTTGACTTTAGATTTGAATATGAAATTGAACAGTGTCTTGGATCAAGTGAGGATTAGCAACAGTAAGAGTGATGACCTGGCATCATTAACAGGAGGTTACTGTAGCTTAATTATCTGGGCGTCACAATTCTCCTCCACTACAAGAAATCTTGTCCCGAGATTTAAGGGGGAGTAAGGGGGAAAGACTCGGGAAGGACGGAGCTCGACACAAGATAGGTACCTGGGGATATCTCGGTGAACGTGGCATAGAGGCACCCCTCGAGTTGAAATTCAAGAAAGTCGTCGTGAGCAAGGTAAGGAGGTGCAATAAGAAGCTTCAACCGGGTAGGCAATCGCTCGTTGCCTGAATTAGAGGGTGAATGGGGTTCAGAGAAATGGGAATAAGTATTGCGTCTGATACCAGAATAGATCACTAGGTAGGTCGCTCGTGATTTACATATGAAGCCAAGAGCAAGGGACAACTTTGGAAAACAGGGATGTACAGGAGTCAGGTTTCGATCCTCTGGAACTGTGGGTTATGGGCCCACTATGTGGGTTAAAAGCAGGAAGGGTGCTAACATTTTGTACGGTCATGATAGCAAGGCAGGTCAGAGGATAGCTTGTTAGTTATGTTAGCAACAACGTTGGTACCAAGGGCGAGGGACGAAGAGAACCATTTTCCTGCTCGTTAAGACGAGGTGGACCAATAGGCAAAGTTCTCGTCCATCGGCAGCTACCGAAATGTCATCAACAATTGTAACAAGTTCTTACTGACAGAGTTTGTACGCCGAGGTGTTTACATAAGCAGGGAATTATCACTGCTCAGATATGTTAAGTTACGAGAAAGGTTAAACAAAACAATGGAAAGTGTAGACATCGAATCAGCTATCGGCGTTCTCGAGTGTCTAACAACTCAAAACCCGTGGAAACTTTGAATCGGCGAGAAATAATAGTTGATGAAGAACTCATAAGAAGTTATGTAGTTCCGTGATATTCTCGAGATACCAGAGGGTAATACTCGAAGGTAGAACAGGATAGAGGTTGAATAGGTGAAATGAGCTGAAGAGGACAAGTACTCTAACTTGTCCGAGAAATGGAATCAAAGGAGAACAATCATGGTCGGAACCATGGTTGCAAAGGACCAAACATTGATACAAGATGAACACATAAAGGAATTATTATTAGCAGAAGCTTCCATGATAAGTTCCACATCGGTTCCATGGGCATGAACACAAAGGTTCAAGGTCGGCTCCCACTTCTCTAATGCACAACTTTCCATTCACATCTCGCATTCGAAGAAGTTGTAGCGTTGAAATTTTACCTGACGAAAAGTCGGTAGAGTATAACCCGCATAACTTCCGAGTTCACGCGGATTTAGGGAAGACATAGATTCAACCCATCGAGGCATCTTAGGAACATATACCCCAAACTTTTAGGAATAAGTAACTCAAGCTCGAAAGTAGAGCATGGTTGAGGAAGCAGAGGATACAATTTACCAAGTGCATTATGTATCCAAGAAAAGGCTCACAAGGTGATTGAATATGAAGGACGTTGTCGGATAAAATCCAACAAAGTACCTTGTGGTCCACAAGGGATCTGATCTGAGTATCGGTACTCACCCAGAAGAAGAAAGAATGCAAGGAGATCCGATTATAGAAACAACTGACTAATTCAAAGCTCAAATATAACGGAATTACGAAATCCAAAGCGAGGGATCAGAAGCAGAGGCTCTGATCAAAGACAAGTAAGTTCAATAGACATAGATCGACAATCAATCAAGGTTTGATTTGTCCAACACCAGCTCATGTCCGGGGTGACGTCTGAGTCGAAGGTAAGAATTCTAATTGTGATGGTAGATTGCGAGCATTCACAAACACATCGAAGCAAATGCTCAAAATTATGATGACAAAGGTTGCTCAAGAACATTGCTAGACATATAAGTAACCATAATGTAAGCAGGTAAGGACGAACAAGAGTAAAAGGCTACTGAGGATTTTTGAAATATCGAATAGCATTCCAAAGAATTTTGTGAAACACATGAACAACTGTGGATGAACGGATACTCGGCAAGCGCGAGTAATTATCCGTAGTCCTATTCATGTGGCAAAGAACTGCAAGGCAGTAGGCTCAACGGATTCTCAGGGCAACAGAGAGTAATTCGGGGCATTTTGTAATAACAAGAGCAACTGGGGATGAAGGTATGAACGACAATGTTGGTAGTTGCGCATAAGGATTTATCGGTGGTAGGGATCGCAACAGCGACGGGCACATGGGTCTCGGGAAAACATCAGAGAGTATCTTCAGAATCTTCTAGTGCACCAAGCAATCATCTGGAGTGAAGGGGCTCTCCGTAAGAAAGTATTTATGAGAACCTAGAGTTAGAGTTACCTAAACATTTTAACCCGAATAGAAGAGAGATCAGAATCCCAGAGCATAGACGAGAAGTAAAAGATCCTAATACCACCCAATGGCGACGTGGGTCCGTAAGCCACACAGCCATGTTAGTAAAATAGTTTTTCAAACACTAGACTGAACTTCAGCGAAGGAGTTGGGAAGGGGGATCCTACGGGCAGTCGGCTCTGATACCAACTTGTGACGCCCTCGATTCAACCGTACACTAATCATGCACGCGAATGTGTACGATCAAGATCAGGGACTCACGGGAAGATATCACAACACAACTCTAGACACAAATCAAAATAATACAAGCTTCATATTACAAGCCAGGGGCCTCGAGGGCTCGAATACAAGCTCGATACACAAGAGTCAGTGGAAGCAACAATATCTGAGTACAGACATAAGTTAAACAAGGATGGCTTAAGAAGGCTAGCACAAAAGCAACACGATCGAACAGGCAAGGCCTCCTACCTGGGACCTCCTAACTACTCCTGGTCTTCGGTGTCCTCCATGTAGTAGTATCCGCCGGCGGTGGCATCTGGCGCCAAGGATCCACCATCTGGTTGCAACAACCATAAAGAAGAAAGAAGGGGGGAGGGGGAGCAAAGCAACCGTGAGTACTCATCCAAAGTACTCGCAAGCATCAGATCTAAACTAAGTATGCATTGGTATCAAATTGAAGGGATGTATCTGTGGACTGAACTACAGAATGCCATAATAGAGGGGAAGGCCTAGCCTATCGAAGACTAGCATCTTCAAGCAGCTCCAAGCATCTTGCAGCATGTAGAAGAGTAAAGAATAGCATTTTATATTTAACAAACATGTTGTAGCAATAAAGCCTAGACATCCTTCCTCGACTCCCTACGAGAAAGCAATCCCGGAGCCACATATCTTAAGTATCCATTTCTAGTTGTATTAGATCAAGATATAAGTCTGAACGTCCATTACCCTGGACACGGTATTCGAATAAAGATCTTCCCTGCTGGGGTGCACCACGTTTTCCAACACGCTCGATCACTCTGGCCGGACACTCTTTTCTAGGTCAATGCCCGGCCTCGGAAGATCAACACGTCGCAGCCCTACCTAGGATCAGTAGAGAGGTCCTCGCCGGTCTACCTCCTAAGCACTCCGGGGTTTGGGCCCATCGCCCTTTGCACTCCGGGTCATTATGCGACGAGCCGGGACGAGCACCACCTCTACCGGATGGCACTGGCCCGACAGGCCCACAATGCTGAACTGGATGTCTAACAAAGCTTCGGCTGATACTGCGACATCGAGGCCCATAACTATTCTCGCGTGGTGGTTAGTGCGTAAAGACCAAAGGCCAACTCAGAACAAATACCCAAACCATAGTGTATTATTACCTTGCGTAGACGAGTAGAGACTCACGATAATGTGACCCCGTCGCCCCGACTCGATGAAATACGGCAAGGGCAAGCCCAGCCCACTCGAGGGCTGCCTGACTTCCCGGCCGTGCCTCATAACCATCTTGCGGGTGCTCTCCGGGCCCGCCCGACTTTCCCAAGGGTCTCAAGTAATGTCAAGGTAACGGTGTGTCCAGACATCAAGGGGAAAACCCGAGTAATCACCCCGAGTGGATTCCACTCAATGTAATCATCAAGGTGAACGTAAGAGGGACCACCCTCGAGGTTCACACTTGAGGTGTTGAACGACAGAGCCGTATCGGGAATGGTGAAAGAGGAAATCACCCTCGATGACCATGACCGAATAGCTACACTACATAATTATCATCAGGAGTGCTTTATGAGGGATCACCCTCGGCACTCGATAGTAGCTCTACAGAGTCGAGCAACAAAAGGGGCGTGATGTGATGTGAGGTGTCGGGCTCTGTTCGTCGATCACGTTGATCGAGTCGTCGATGATGAAGCAGGTGTAACAAGGACAAGGTGCGGGTCACTGATGGATCTCTAACCAACCTATACTATGCAGTTTATGATAAGCAGGTAAGGTACAACAGCAGGTGCAAAAGCAGGCTATGCATTAGAATAGGAGCAATCAATAACAGTAGCAAAATCTAATGCAAGCATGAGAGAATAAAATGGGCGATATCGGGATGATCAAAGGGGGGGCTTGCCTGGAAGCTCCGCTGAAAGGGAAGAAGGGTCGTCGTCGACGTAGTCGATCACAGGGGCATCAGCAGCAGTCTCGGGGTCTACCGGAGAAAAGAGGGGGAAGAAACAATAAATACAGAGCAAACAGATGCATGACAAGACAAAAAGCAACACTAGGCGTGTTCTAACACGATGCTACACAATACAGGTGAAGGGGGAAACATCCGGGAAAGTTTTCCCGGAGTTAGGAATTTTCGGACACACGAACCGGAGGGGAAAGGTTGCAAGTTCACTATGCTAGGGACGTGTGGCGGACGAAAGGACTGCATATCCGGATCCGCCTCGTCGTTCTGAGTAACTTTCATGTATAAATATTTTTCATCTGACTTACGGTTAATTTCCTATGATTTTCAAAGTTTTAGCAATATTCTAAAATTATTCTTAATCCGAAATAAAAGGTGAAATTGCTATGTGGACCCAGCAGAATGCACACAGCAGGGCCACTAGAGGCTGACAGTGGGCCCAGTTGACCAGGTGAATTGTTGATTGGTCAATAGCTGTGGGCCCCCTGTCATTGACTTCTAACTAATTAACTAACTGAACTAATTAAGCTAATTAGGTTTAGTTTAATTAAACAAGATTAGTTAAATTAATTAATTAACTAATTTATTTATTTATTTATTATATATATATATATTAAAAACTTTTCTTTTTAGTTTTACAGGGGCGGCCCCCGTATGGCAGTGGCCCATAAGGCCTAACAGGCGCTGGGCGAGCGGGTGCGGGCGCCCGCCTGAATGGGGACGGGCGAGGCCGTGGCCGACGATGGTGACCGGGGCGGCGGCGGGGCCCCGGCAAGGGGGAAGCGGGGGGCTAGGCCAGGTCCGGTGGTGGCCGAGGCGGCCGGCGGGCGGGCGGGGCTACAAGGGCGGGGCGAGCGGTAGCACGCAGCAGCAGAAGCCAGGGCGGCGGCGACGGGCGGTGACCGGGGAGCAGCAGGGGGGTCGCGAGCGGGGAGAGGCTGCAGGCGGCGGCAGCTTAGATCATTGGCAGCAGAGCAGCGCTGCAGCGGTCGGCGCTGTGGGGTGTCAACGCGGTCAAGTAGCAGCAGCAGATAGAAGGGGGCGAGCTGCAGAGGCCATGGGCGCGGGCGTGCGCGCACGCCGAACGCGGCCAGAGCGCGAGGCAGACGCGGTGAGGCGCGGGGAGCACGGCCAAGATGTGTCTCCCGTGAGCTCGTGAAAGCTCAGGCGTGGTACGGGGTGTGCGGGGACGCGGCAAGCGGAGCCCGCAGCTGCGGTCGTCGACGCGAATGATGGCGGGCGTCCTAGAGAGGTAACGTGAGAGGAGGCGGGATGGGAGCTTCACCGTGGGGCACATGATGGCCGGCGGGATTTTAGTAGCAGTAGGAGGGTCGCAGCGGACGGAGCTCGCCGGGGAGGAGGCCAGGGACGACGAGGCGGCCACGGCGAGGACGAACGGCGTCGGGGCGAGGCAGTGGAGACCGGGACGAGCGCGGCGCCGGGCGTCAGGGCGAGCTCGAGCTCGTGGATGAGGTCGACAGGACGGACCCGGGAGGGGGGGGGTCCGGCGAGATGAGGCTGTGGCCTCAAGCTCCAGGGAAAGGAGGCGGATCTGGGGGAGGGGCGACAGCAGATGCGGGAGAAATATCTGGGGGAGGCCTCGGTGGGGGCCTTATACTCTCCGGCGTCGCCGGCGAGGTGGTCGGGGGCAGCCATGCCCCTATAGCGACCGAAACAGAGGAATAGGAAGGGAGGGGGGAGCGACCGAGAGGGCAAGGTGGGCCCATTGGGTTGGTCTGCTGGGCTAGGCCCAGTGGGAGTCAGGGGGTCTCCTTTTCTTTTGCTTCTTTTCTTTTTCCATTTTCTTTTAGCTAGCCAAAGTATTTTGTCCAAAGTGGGACTGGGCCAGATAAATACCTTGCACTTACTAGCACTGCCACAAAAAGTATGGGAGGCTTTCGAGTTTCTTTGAAATTTTTCATAAATGAAAAGGCATTTAAATGATTGTTTAAGCCACTGTTATAATAAAAAAAGGGATTTAGACACTTCACAAAAGTGTTGGGTCACCACCATAATTTGTTATGGGATATCGGCAACACTTTGAACATTTTAGTTTTGAAGTTTGACAAATTTGAATTTTTGACTTTAGATTTGAATATGAAATTGAACAGTGACTTGGACCAAGTGAGGATTAGCAACAGTAAGAGTGATGACCTGGCATCATTAACAAGAGGTTACTGTAGCTTAATTATCTGGGCATCACACGGACCTCTCCTCCCATCTAGGGGGAGGCCAAGGAAGAAGAAGAAGGAGGGGGGCTCTCTCTCCCCCTCTCTCCCGGTGGCGCCGGAACGCCGCCGGGGCTAGGATCGTGACGGCGATCTACATCAACAATCTTGCTACCGTCTACACCAACTTTCTCCCCCTCTGTGCAGCGGTGTAACACCTCTTCTCCCCGCTGTAATCTCTACTTAAACATGGTGCTCAACTCCATATATTATTTCGCAATGATATTTGGCTATCCTATGATGTTTGAGTAGATCCGTTTCGTACTGTGGGTTAATCGTGATCTTGGTTGGTATGATTATATATTTTATTTATGGTGCTATCCTATGGTGCCCTCCATCTCGCGCAAACATGAGGGGCCCCCACTCTAGGGTGTTGCAATATGTTCATGGTTTGCTTATTGTCAGTGTTGTAGGGGTGAGAACAGCCTAGACGTGGATAAGTGGGTTATGGCATATGGGAGTAAAGAGGACTTGATACTTAATGCTATGGTTGGGTTTCACAACCTTAATGGTCTTTAGTAGTTGCGGATGCTTGCTAGGGGTCCAATCATAACTGCGTATGATCCAAGTAGAGAAAGTATGTTAGATCATGCCTCTCCCTCATATGAAATTGCAAGAATGATTACCGGTACTTGTTATCGACTACCTAGGGACAAAAGACTATCTTGTTGACAAAAACTATTCACTTTTATTACCTTGCAATTTATTTGTAGTTTTATTCTCGCAAAGTACTCGTAGTTTTATCCTTGCAAAATAGTTTCATACTTGTTTCCGGTAAAGCAAACGTCAAGTGTGCGTAGAGTTGTATCGGTGGTCGATAGAACTTGAGGGTATATTTGTTCTACCTTTAGCTCCTTGTTGGGTTCGACACTCTTATTTATCTAAGAAGGCTAAAAATGATCCCCTATACTTTTGGGTTATCAATGACCCGGCGTGCTCTTGACAATCAATCTATTATGAACCTGAACTTGTCAAGGTTAAAACGCAGGCTTATGTCATGTGAGAGCTGGCCTACAGAAAGCTAGGATAAACCATAGGCTATCAAGCCAGCTTCACTGAAGCAGGACTTGAGCCTCGAAAGCCAGTCTTTTTATCGCGCCTCGAAAGCCGACTTAGCATTTATATTTATCTATAGCTGTTAAACTTTTTTTACAAGACTATCTTCTTTGATCACGATTGATATTGGCAATGAGCCATCGGGTCATTAATACACCGGGTTATTCCTGATGAAAGAAAGATGAATGTCGACCACGAGTCACCGGGTCATTTCTACACCGGCTCATTTTTTATGATGGATATCGACCATATGTCATCGGGTCATTAATACTGAGCCGGCGAGGCCACACGACCCCGCACTTGGGGGCTACAAGAGGCAAAACTTCTATATTTAAGTCGCAAGCAGTTGCAAGCAACCTACATGGCACTTGGGGCATAATGCAAGTCATTTTTTCTCAAAAATATAAAGAGATCACCCTACTCATCTCATGAAGATGAGCTGGCCTTTGGGGGGTACCTAGTGTGTTTCTCTAGTTCACTAACTATGGTCAACAAATTGAAGACCCGGCTCTCTCATAGAGATGAGTCGGCCCTTGGGGGCTACATATCATTCATCAAATTTACATTGGCAATTTTAAAAGAAATGGCTTGTTATTTTCATAATAACCCGGCCTTTGGGGGCTACATCACTCTTGTTAATTCTATGCAAGTCTTACTGTGACGACCGGTTTTTCAATAAAATAATTATTGAGAAACCAATCCCTGCTACGGACCAGCGAGGAAGAATTCCTTCTCACTGATAGACAATACATTGGTCACAGAAGAAAAAAATACCAGGAGTACTAAATATAATACAAAGTTGAGCAGAGACTGCCCAACAATTTATTACATGCACGTCGATAAAACAATACGGCGGATAGGGTGGCAGACTACTAACTCATGATAATGACGATGGAGTGAGACTCGAGAAGACTTATTGCGGGTGGCGGAAGCGTATACGATACAAGTGACCAAAATCCGGGATCGCGCAGGACTGACTGGGACTCCTCTAGGCATCGGACGCGCTATCAAACTCTTCATCCAAGAGATCGCCTTCGTCAACATCTGGCCAAATCAACAAGCCAGGTGAGTACTATGAAAGTACTCGCAAGACAGTTCGGACATAAGGTATAACAAATGCAAACATGAAACACATGAATAAGTTAACCAGTGCGATCAGACATAGAGATAATAAATACTGGGTGCCAAGCGAGGGTCTGAATGACGCCTCGAGCGGAAACTGCCGAATAGTGATACGGGTGCCAAACGAGTGTCTGAAAGACTCCTCGAGAGGAAAATGCAGAATAATAATACAGGTGCCAAACGAGTGTCTGAAAGACTCCTCGAGCGGAAAATGCGGAATAATAATGCAGGTGCCAAACGAGTGTCTGAAAGACTCCTCGAGCGGAAAATGCGGAATAATAATACAGGTGCCAAACGAGTGTCTGAAAGACTCCTCGAGCGGAAAATGCGGAATGATAATGCCACAGTCGGGCGTCGGGACGACACCACATAAAGGGCTTATAACATAAAGTAAAGGCAGTGCATGCCGCAGTCGGACGTCTGAGCGACATCACATAAAGGGCTTATATCGAAAGTGAGAAACGAGTACACGCCACAGTCGGACGTCTGCGCGACGTCACCTAAAGGGCTTATATCACATTTCATTATTACAACAGCTCGGAGACATAAATTATCACAAGCATGAGACACAAAATAAAGCTTGTCCATCCACTGGAATAACAATAAAACCTGAGATTTTACCACTTGAGCTTGTTCACCGGGGACAAGTTTTTCACATGGATAGATATGGATATAATGTATACACTACTGATCATGGATACGATGATTTGGAAAGAATTGACTCTGCGGAGTTTGTACTTAACCACAGCCAACGGATTTCAGTAGTCACGGGGACTAGTTCCGTCTACGGTGTTCTGGAAGGAACACGTCTAACCAGTACACACCCAATTCAACCATCCGAAGCCAGGGATCACCCTCGGCAACATTCAAGAAAAACCTTGAGTCGGGGAGGTTACAACCTCGCGTAGCATGGGATCAAATTTCTATACGCGCGCTATAAGGGGGTGCCCCCCCTCTCGGTCCCAACCGGAAACACCCATGCCCCCTGACCGAATGACTGGCTTTAATCCTAGGCCAAGGTACCATCATCCCGGCCTCTCTGTTTGGTGTGTACACGGAAAGAGGTTACCAACTTACTAAACCGTATCCTGGCAATGAGACATGTGGTAGCACGGAAAGGGGAAGGGACGATAACACGGCTCCAACCATGTTAACGTCGGAAAAGTCGGATGACACAAGGCTGGCATGCTACAACAGTACCACCTTGCTGCCCTTCATGTCACCACATGATTAGGCCACCTCTCATCAGAGGTCATCGCAACTTTGGAACATGCGGGAAAGGATCGATAACGTGGCTCCAACCATGTTAACGTCGAAGAAAGTCAGATGACGCAAGGCTGGCATGCTACAACAGTACCACCTTGCTGCCCTTCATGTCACTACATGATTAGGCCACCTCTCATCAGAGGTCATCGCAACTTCGGAACAACCAGGTCGTTGCCTTACGAGCAACGAGATATTTACCGACACTCATAAGCCACACACAAACTTTCACATGAACATGCAAAACTTCTGCCATATCAAATGTCCAAACATGCTTGCCTGGTTCGGAGAAGTCGGAATCTAGCTCGGCGAAGTTCGCGGCTCCGTCACCTCTCCCGGAACCTACGGCAATCACGAAACGGGTACTAACGTGAAAACCAACACATGCACAGAAACTTTGCCAAATATTTCCCAAATAAATCCCATAAAAAACTAGACAAAATTTTAAGAATGTCAGAAAAAGAATCACTCAAAAATACCTTTTTATTAAAAAGTTATAAAGGTTTCTGTCCAGGGACCTTTCTGTAATGAAACAGAAAAGTTCCAGGGTTTTAACTGAGAAAACAGAAAACGGTTCGTTTGGAAATGCGCAAGCGCAAGATAGAGGACGTATTTTGCCCGAAGGCGTCAACAGAAAACGGTTCGGGGAAATAGAACGGAGGCTGACACGCGGGGCCCGCATGTCAGGATTGAAAAGGCTCGCCGGCGCCCGAAGACGGCGGTGGACGCCGGCGTCGAACCACGGCGAGTTAGGAGAAACGGAGGGTACCAAGAGCTTCGGTGTCTTCTTCCGCGTCGGTGGGTGGTGGACTCGTCCAACGGGGAGCACCACGTCGACGGCGACACTATCTCCGGCGGACGGCGGCTCGGGTGAGGATGGGGAACTCCGATGGAGGGCTGCAAGCTTCAAATTGAAGTGCGGGTCAGAACGAGAGATGCATGGTGAAGTTACTGGCAAGAGAATGGAGGCTGCGGAGCACACACGGGGGCGAATCGGGCTGGATCCCGTGGCGGGTCGCGGCGGCCGGAGTCGAGGAAGGAGACCTCCTCGGGGCTCTTCCAGTGGCTAGGCGTGCTCTAGAGGAAGTGCAGAGCTGGTGGGTGCTCGAGTTGAAGCTCGGGACCTCTATTTATAGGCAGATCGACGGGGTGGCCGTGAACGAAGAATCTCCGGCGAGCAATTACGGCGGAGCAGTGGGTTGGCAGAGGGTTTGAGCGGTCGGGCAGCATCGGTGGATGTTACGGGACTCGTTTTGCAGCTAAACGGAGCTGGCCCTGGCGTAATGGCGTCTGCCCACGGTGAGGTGACCGCACGGGCTCAACGGCGGCAGAGAGCGCGCTCCGCGCCCTGCGGTTCACGACGAGAGCGGCAGCGCATTCGGGGGAGTGGACGGCCACGCGGCGGGCTCCGGTGGTTTGGGCGGCGCTGGGTGGAGTCGTCGGCGCCGTGTCTCCCGCTGGCGTCCGCAAAGCCGCCGCCAGCGTCGGTCACAGGGCGGCGCACCTCCTGCTGCCCGTCGCCGACGCCCGCAAGGTGCCAGGCGCTCGTGCGGTGCAGGAACAAGTGGGCGAGGACGAGGAGCAAGGCGACGCGGTGGTACTGGCGAGATCGATGCCCGTTTCTGAAGAAAACGACAGCAAGCACTGAACTGAAACTCTGAAGTTACTGAAACTTGACAGTGACCATGCATTGCAGGTGTTCGACAGTAGGTTTTGGTAAAGAGGTAAATTTTGCTGGAGCTGTAACTTGGTGAGATGACCACTCAAAGCACCCAGGGGCTGCATGAATTTATTTGGAATTTTTGGAGAAGGTTTTGAATGAACTTCACCAAATTTGCCAAATCTGGTCCAAACTTGCAGCTGATGTAGTTTGAAAATTTTGAACTGGAGACCAGTGGATCTTCATGGTTCTAGGTTGAGGGTTCAAAGGACTAGGAGGGGAAAGAAGTTTGGTGGTAAAAGTCCAAACAGAAAATGGAGTTCCTTTGTAAATCTCCAAGAGGTAGAATAGAAGGCAGAAAATATTTGAATAGAATTTGAATGGAAAATAAATACATGGGGAGGTTCAACTTGCTGAATTTGATGTAAATCATGATCCAGAGGTGAGGGAGTGTTTAGGAGAGAGGATTTGCACTTATGCCATGGCAAGAAGGAATAGTTGAAAGTGGCAAAGTACCTTCCAAAAGCCATAGTGCAAAGTCAGAAAAAGGTTTTCAAAAGTTCTTTTCCCAAATGAAAAAAAACATTTTGTCTTGAGTCCAAATGAAGAGCAAGAACTCCCAAGGTCAAAGGCAGATCTTGGGTGAATCCAAATAAAATTTTTGCCATAAAGAAAATATATCAGAGGGAGAGTTCTCTTGAAGAAAAAAAATTAAATCACTCCCCTCAAGTCAAATAAAATCTTTTCAAAAAAATCCAAACAAAAACTTGGGTGCCACACTTACTCATACTCATACTGTCCTATGTGTAAGACTTGGGGGCTACATAAGCATATATGTATACAGTATTAAAGGTCAGGTCTTACCTCATATTTTTGCTTCAGCATGTGGACCATGCTTATCTCCGCCTCCCAGCTCTCAGACAGCCGGGTCAAGAATCCCTGATGCAGCTCTTCAACACTCAAGTTCTCGCAGCTAGGGAGTACCAGTTAGTTTTCCCTTTATCCAAAGGGACCGGCACATCTTTGGCCAATGTTCCCGAGGCGTCAGGAGCACTCTCTCCCCTTCGAGTAACAATTACTTCCGTCTCAACCTCCCTTTGATTGACATCTTTAGCTTCCGAACGAGGGTTGGGAGCATGAGTGGGACTTGGCGGGTGGATATTCTCGACCGGCTCATCTGGCCTGGCATGCTCATCCACGACGTCTGTTTCACCCGCCGACGGCTTGTGAGTGAATACCAGATCATGAACTGTCTCTGGTTCATGAACTGGGTTTTCTACACTCGCATGAGGGACCTGATCCTCCGAGTTATCTTGCGTCAGGTCTTGAGCATCAGTGGTAGTTGGGGTAGCAGATGACTTGCCGGACTTCTTCTTGGCTTTGGCCCTGATCCAAATACAAACATTTATCAGTTAGTAAGATATTGCAATGAGCAAAGAAAGATATTACAAGTCCTCACCCGTGCTTGATAGTGAAAGCCGGTGGTTTGGAGGCAGTTGATTCTCTAGAGGATGGATCCAACTCCTGATAATTTGAGTTACAAGGGTTAAGGGCTTTCCTAATAAGTCTAGCTCGTGGAAGAGATGAATGAATTAGGACTGTGAGGCACCTCAACCCGCCGTTTTAGACCCGCCTGCTCATGTGATAACCCGACGGTCAACTTGCCAGAATTGCTTCACAGTTTGCGCTTGCCGGCTTGCTACATTTTCTTCAAAAGAAAATTTGGGTCTAAGTAAGCGTGTGGATGAGAAAACGGTGCCTTCCTGACGACTCTTCTTGATCTCTTAGGGAAAAATGTATCCGAGACGGAGATGGAAATTACCTCAGTATCGCCGACTTGACTACCCTTGGTGTGCCCCTGAAAAGTGGAAGCGTCAGCAAGTTCAATAAAAAGACGGCGAAGAGAGTCAAGTTCTACCTCCGACTCATTTCCAGCTGTCGGCTCATCTACATCGACCGACTCATTTTCTTTTGGAGCTGGAGCGGGAGTAGACTTGCGTGGTTTCTTTCTCCTCCAGAATATGTCAGTCGCCTGTGTTTGTGATAAGCCGGAAATCAATATACAATGATCAAATCAAACGCAGAATAAGTATGAAAAATGCAAACATACTTACTAGAGGCACAAGATTCTTCAGACAGAAGGGAGAAAGCCCAGTCTTGTTGCATTTTTCCTGGGACTCGGCTAGTAGATTTTTGGCAGCTTTGTTAGCTTTAACAACAGTCAAATCGACTTGACTGAAGTGTTGCATGTCGTTTGACTCGCTAGAGTAATTGCACATTTAGCCGGTCCTTCGAATTAATGGTTGAATCCGCCAACTGATCCAGCACCGGGTCAAGTCAACTCCAGTGAGGCCATTTGCTGTCGAGGCTCTTAATTTGGGATAGAGTGGAGCGACTTGATGTCGCTCTTCATCAGTAGCCCAACCTGGAAAAGCAATGGTTGCATTAAGACGGTCCGATCTATAACCCGACAGGGGGTTCTCATTGGCGGGAGCAATGTTCTTGCAGTAGAACCATGTTTTATTGCATCCTTTTGGATGGCTTGCCAACTTGGCCTCTGGAAAAAGACAGTTTTTTCCGTCTCTGGACTGACACCCCACCAAGTTTGATGCTAGGGCCATTTGTGAACGAAATACGCCCTAGAGGCAATAATAAAGTTATTATTTATTCCCTTATTTCATGATAGATGTTTATTATTCATGCTAGAATTGTATTAACTGGAAACATAATACATGTGTGAATACATAGACAAACAGAGTGTCACTAGTATGCCTCTACTTGACTAGCTCGTTGATCAAAGATGGTTAAGTTTCCTAACCATAGACATGAGTTGTCATTTGATAAATGGGATCACATCATTAGGAGAATGATGTGATTGACTTGACCCATTCCGTTAGCTTAGCACTTAATCGTTTAGTATGTTGCTATTGTTTTCTTCATGACTTATACATGTTCCTATGACTATGAGATTATGCAACTCCCGTTTACCGGAGGAACACTTTGTGTGCTACCAAATGTCACAACGTAAGTGGGTGATTATAAAGGTGCTCTACAGGTGTCTCCGAAGGTACTTGTTGAGTTGGCATATTTCGAGATTGGGATTTGTCACTCCGATTGTCGGAGAGGTATCTCTGGGCCCACTCGGTAATACACATCACTATAAGCCTTGCAAGCAATGCAACTAATGAGTTAGTTACGGGATGGTGTATTACAGAACGAGTATAGAGACTTGCCGGTAACGAGATTGAACTAGGTATTAAGATACCGACGATCGAATTACGAGCAAGTAACATACCGATGACATAGGGAACAACGTATGTTGTTATGCGGTTTAACCGATAAAGATCTTTGTAGAATATGTAGGAGCCAATATGAGCATCCAGGTTCCGCTATTGGTTATTGACCGGAGACGTGTCTCGGTCATGTCTACATAGTTCTCGAACCCGTAGGGTCCGCACGCTTAACGTTCGGTGACGATCGGTAATATGAGTTTATGTGTTTTGATGTACCGAAGGTAGTTCGGAGTCCCATATGAGATCGGGGACATGACGAGGAGTCTCGCAATGGTCGAGACATAAAGATCGATATATTGGACAACTATATTCGGACATCGGAAAGGTTCCGAGTGATTCAGGTATTTTTCGGAGTACCGGAGAGTTACGGGAATTCGCCGGGGAGTATATGGGCCTTATTGGGCTTTAGGGGAAAGAGAGAGAGGTGGCTGCGCCCCCCCCCCCAAGGCTTAGTCCGAATTGGACTAGGGGGAGGGGTGGCGACCCCTCCTTCCTTCTCTTCTCTCTTCCCCTTCCTTGTCTCCTACTCGTACTACTTGGAAGGGGAGGAATCCTACTCCCGGTGGGAGTAGGACTCCTCCAGGGCACGCCATAGGGGCCGGCCCTCTCCCCCCCTCCACTCCTTTATATACGTGGCCAGGGGGCACCCCATAGACACACAAGTTGATCATTGATCTCTCTTAGCCGTGTGCGGTGCCCCCCCTCTACCATAATCCAGCTCGATCATATCGTAGCGGTGCTTAGGCGAAGCCCTGCGTCGGTAGCATCATCATCATCGTCATCATGCCGTCGTGCTGACAAAACTCACCCGGAAAGCTCTGCTGGATCAGAGTTCGTGGGACGTCATCGAGCTGAACGTCTGCTGAACTCAGAGGTGCCTTACGTTCGGTACTTGGAACGGTCGGATCCTGAAGATGTACGACTACATCAACCGCGTTGTCATAACGCTTCCGCTTTCGATCTACGAGGGTACGTGAAAACACTCTCCCCTCTCGTTGCTATGCATCACCATGATCCTGCATGTGCGTAGGAATTTTTTTGAAATTACTACGTTCCCCAACAGTGGTATCCGAGCCTGGTTTTATGCGTAGAACACAAGTGAGTTGTGGGCGATACAAGTCATACTACTTACCGGCATGTCATACATTGGTTCGGCGGTATTGTTGGATGAAGCGGCCCGGACTGACATTACGCGTACGCTTATGCGAGACTGGTTCTACCAACGTGCTTCGCACACAGGTGGCTGGTGGGTGTCAGTTTCTCCAACTTAAGTTGAACCGAGTGTGGCTACGCCCGGTCCTTGAGAAGGTTAAAACATCACTAACTTGACGAACTATCGTTGTGGTTTTGATGCGTAGGTAAGAACGGGTCTTGCTCAGCCCGTAGCAGCCACGTAAAACTTGCAACAACAAAGTAGAGGACATCTAACTTGTTTTTGCAGGGCATGTTGTGATGTGATGTGGTCAAGACGTGATGAGATATAAGTTGTTGTATGAGATGATCATGTTTTATTGAAGTTATCGGCAACTGGCAGAAGCCTTATGGTTGTCTCTTTATTGCATAAGATGCAAGCGCCAAATAATTGCTTTACTTGATCGCTATGCGATAGCAATAGTTAGCGAGACGACCATGTGATGACACGTTGATAGAGATCAAGATGATGGAGATCATGGTGTCATGCCGGTGACGATAGAGATCATGACGGTACTTTCGAGATGAAGATCAAAGGCGCAAGATGATCATGGCCATATCATGTCACATATTTTGATTGCTTGTGATGTTTATATTTTATGCATCTTATTTTGCTTAGATTGACAGTAGCATTATAAGATTATCTCTCACTAAATTTCGAGGTATAGGTGTTCTCCCTGAGTATGCACTGTTGCGAAAGTTCTTCGTGCTGAGACACCACGTGATGATCGGGTGTGATAAGCTCTACGTTCAAATACAATGGGTGCAAGACAGTTTTGCACATGCGGAATACTCGGGTTAAACTTGACGAGCCAAGCATATGCAGATATGGCCTCGGAACACTGGAGACCGAAAGGCCGAGCGTGAATCATATAGAAGATATGATCAACATAGTGATGTTCACCATTGAAAACTACTCCATCTCACGTGATGATCTGACATGGTTTAGTTGATATGGATCACGTGATCACTTAGATGATTAGAGGGATGTCTATCTAAGTGGGAGTTCTTAAGTAATATGATTAGTTGAACTTTAATTTATCATGAACTTAGTCCTGATAGTATTTGCATAACTATGTTGTAGATCAATAGCTCGCGATATAGCTCCCCGTTTATTTTTGATATGTTCCTAGAGAAAACTAAGTTGAAAGATGATAGTAGCAAAGTTGCAGACTTGGTCCGTGATCTGAGGATTATCCTCATTGCTGCACAGAAGAATTATGTCCTTGATGCACTGCTAGGTGACAGACCAATTGCAGGAGCAGATGCAGACGTTATGAATGTTTGACAAAGCTCGGTATGATCACTACTTGATAGTTTAGTACACCATGCTTTACGGCTTAGAACTGGGACTTCAAAAATGTTTTGAACGCCATAGAGCATGTAAGATGTTCCAAGAGTTGAAATTGGTATTTCATACTCATGCCCGTGTCGAGAGGTATGAGACCTCTGACAGTACTTTGCCTACAAGATGGAGGAGAATAGCTCAACCAGTGAGCATTTACTTAGATTGTCTGGGTACTACAATTGCTTGAATCAAGTGGGAGTTAATCTTACAGATAAGATAGTAATTGACAAAGTTCTCTAGTCATTATCACCAAGTTACTAGAACTTCATGATGAACTGTAATATGCAAGGGATGACGAAAACAATTCCCAAGGTCTTCACGATGCTAAAATCGGCGAAGGTAGAAATCAAGAAAAACATCAAGTGTTGATTGACAAGACCACTAGTTTCAAGAAAAAGGGCAAAGGGAAGAAGGGGAACTTCAAGAAGAATGGCAAGCAAGTTGCTGCTCAAGTGAAGAAGCCCACGTCTGGACCTAAGCCTGAGACAAAGTGCTTCTACTGCAAAGGGACTGGTCACTGGAAGCGGAACTACCCCAAGTATTTGGCGGATAAGAAGGATGGAAAAGTGAACAAGTTATATTTGATATACATGTTATTGATGTGTACTTTACTAGTGTTTATAGCAATCCCTCGGTATTTGATACTGGTTCTGTTGAGGATATAGACCTTAGAGTCACCCGCCAGGAGGGGCCGGGTTACTCGTATGGTCGTTGCCAGAAGCCCGGAGACAAGCTTGAAGACGATGGGCCAGAGATGGGCTAAGACCCGGATACGGCTTAAAGCCCGTAGTTACAATCATTATTATGGTAGAACTTGTAGTGTAAGGCAAGTCTGATTGAGAGTCCGAGCCGGACACTCTTATGAGCCGGCCGGGACTCTAAGGGCTGCTGGGCGTTTTCCTCCCTATATAAAGGGACGACCCGGCAGCGGTTTAGGGACGGGAAATATGATCGAGAGCCGGGCATAACAAGTTTAGCTCCCCGGTGATCGTAACCCTAATCAATACCAACTGAACTGGACGTAGGCTTTTACCTTCACCGTAAGGGGCCGAACCAGTATAAACCCTCGTGTCCCTTGTGCCACATTAAACCCTTCAAGCTTCCTAGTTGCGATGGCTTCACGACTGAGTCCTAGCTCGAGGACATCTGCCGTGACAATTCCACGCCAGTTGGCGCCCACCATGGGGCCAGCGCACGGTGGATTTGAGTTCTTGAAGGGCAGCTTCGAAGGGCTCAAGGGATACGCCGTGGGCCGGATGACCAAGACTCGTCGCGGCAAGTTCTACATCGACGATGCAGACTGGGGCCCCGACGCCGGCTCAATTGAGTACGGGTACCGGGTCCCCTTCGGCGGAATTCATGTTTTCATTGGCAAGATTGGTGAGCCGGGCCCTGAGCCGGATCTCTGCGCCGATCTCATCGAAACGGCTCAGCGCGCACAACCCGCCCGGGCCCGGCCTGCCTTAAGGCGCGCTTTTGTGGGATGCATCCATGGAGGGCCCTCTGATCCATCCGGGTCTGGTGATGAGGCGGCCGCCGGCTCTGACGGCGAGTCGGCCACCGATGAGTCAAACTCATTGTACCAACTTCAAGATGGCAGGCTCATGGGATATTCCGATGGTGACAGTATTCCGGACCCGTCTGAGCCGCCGAGTCAGGTTGGAGTCTTTATGGCCGGTGCGCAGCCTGTTCAGAACCCCGCTGCTGGAGCGGGAAACCCGGTGCCCTCCCCGGCTCAGGTGCTGATGGATCTCACAGACAAGATGACGGCCCTGCTAACCGCCACGGTTGACCCGGCGGATCAAGCTCAGCACGATGCCGAGGTGGCACAGTTAAAATTGGATCTAATAAAAGCTAAAGAGGATCTTGCAGCGGAAGGGATCAGGCTGGCTGCGGAGCGGGCGGCTCTCGATGCCCAGACTCAGCTGATTCAGGCGCAGTCCTTCCAACTCACGATGGATCAGAACGCGGCCAATGAGGTCATGAGAAGGAGGCATCAAAAGGCCCAATCTCGACTCCCTCCGGTTTACGATCCACGCAACCTCTTCAACACGCCAGGTGCAGGGTCTAGTAACCCGCCAGGGGTCATAGCGCCCGGGTCTGGACCCCTTATTCAGCCACGAGTGATGGGGCCTCCCCAGGTGCCCCCTGCCCCGCCTCAGTACGTGCCAATACCCCCGGGTCATTATAATAACCCGCTGGAGAACATGGTCGCTGCGGCAGCACGGCTGGCGGCTCTACCAGTTGACGGCGACTCTCCGACGGCTATTGAGACCCGCCGGGTCAGGGAACTCCTTCAGACAGCACTGGCGCAGCAAGAGGCGTACTCCTACAGCCGGGACAGGATCCACTCGACCCCTCGTCCAGGCCAGAGCCCGAGTTACAGCCGGCACATGGTCTCAGCAACCGGCTCAAGTAACGTCCGACGCCATGACCCGCCCCCTGGCCATGGCCCGGCTCATAATGGAGCCTTTTACGCAGCAGACCAAGCGCGGCAAGAGGCGGAGCAAGTACCTCAGCTGACGGCTTACCAGACCCCCCCGGCTTATCCGACGACTTCCGTTGATGTGGGTATCCCTACCAGGACCGGGGGTGTCCCTTGTTTAGTGCCAGCTATCCGTAATGAACGTCTACCTAAGGACTTCAAGGGCCCTAGGAAGGTGCCTAACTACACAGCTGACTTGCAACCCGCAGCTTGGATCGAGAGTTATGAGATGGCTATGGAGCTACTGGAGGTCAGTGAGGCGGCCATGGCCAAGTATTTCACCATGATGTTAGATGGGACTGCCCGCACTTGGTTGAAAGGGCTACCACCGAATTCCATTGGGTCTTGGGCTGAGCTGAAAGCCCGGTTCATCCAAAACTTCAAAGATACCTGTAGGCAGTCTATGTCAATTGTGGATTTGACTAACTGTAAGCAGCAGGAGGGTGAGTCCACGACACATTGGGTTCGCCGGGTTAAGGAGATCATACACTCATCAGACAAGATGGATGCCGGCTCAGCGGTTTTAATGCTGGAGCAGAATTGTCGTTTTGTGCCCCTGAAGATGAAACTCGGGCGGCTTAAGCGCGACTGCAGTGATATGGGTACACTAATGGCAGCTCTTGTCAAGTACGCCGATTCTGATGGTACCAAGGATCCCCCTTCAGATGATGAAAGGACAGGGAAGGGAAAGAAGAACGGCAATGGCAAGGGTCCTCAGTTTAACCCGGGGAACCAAGGAGGAGGCAAGCGCAAGGCAGATGGCAGCCTAGAGTTTGTGGCCAACGCCAGCGCGCAAGGCAATAACCAGCGACGCAAGGGGAGGCCCCCTCCCCGAGGCGGCGGGTCAGGACCTTCACTGGAGCAGCTGTTGAATGAGCCTTGTCCGAGGCACGGCTCTAGAGAGAAGCCAGCGACTCATCTATGGAAGGATTGTGCAATCATGAAGGCCTTTAAGAACTACAATGGCCCGGGCGGCGGCTCAGGCGCCGGCGGCTTTCATGGCCCGGGTGGCGGCTCAAATTCCGGTCCTCAGAACGGTCAAGGGGGCTTTAATCAACAGTCTGGCCAGGGTCATCAACAGCAGCAGGGGGGTTATCAGACCAATCCAAAGCAACTTAGCGGCGGACAGTATCATGTGTTTACCACTAGTTTGTGCAAGCGAGATCAGAAGCTTCACAAGAGGGCTGTGAATGCTGTTGAGCCGGCAGTCCCACGCTACTTGCGGTGGTCTGAACAGCCTATAGTATGGAGCAGGGAGGATCACCCTCCCCGGGTGGATAACCCGGGCCACTTGGCCTTAGTGGTGGCTCCTCAAGTGGGAGGATATAAGTTCACAAAGGTGCTCATGGATGGAGGCAGCAGCATCAACATCCTCTACTATGAGACTTTCCGCCGTATGGGGTTGGTTGATAAGAACCTCAGCCAGTCAAACACTATCTTTCATGGTGTAGTACCTGGTAAGTCGGCTTATCCAGTCGGCAAGATCGAATTGGTGATGAGAACAACTACAGGGTGGAAAAATTGACCTTTGAGGTGGTCAAGATAAGAAGTCCATACCATGCTATATTTGGACGGCCGGCTTACGCCAAGTTCATGGCACGGCCGTGTTATGTGTACTTACAGCTCAAGATGCCGGGTCACAATGGGACCATTACGGTTCACGGCAGCCGGAAAGTGGCTCTGGAGTGTGAGGAGGGCGATGCGGCTTATGCAGAATCTGTTTGTGCTACAGAGGAGTTGAAGTTTTACAAGGACAATGTTGACCCAACAGATATGACCTCTCTGAAAAAGCCAACTACAGAACAAGAGCCGGCAATGAAATTTAAATCAGCTGATGAGACTAAACTTGTTGATTTTGTTCCAGGTGACTCATCTCAGCAGTTTAGCATCAGTGCAAATCTGGATCCAAAATAGGAAAGCGCGCTCATCGAGTTCATCCGTGAGAATAGGGACATCTTCGCATGGAAACCTTCTGACATGCCAGGTGTACCTAGAGAACTCGCTGAGCATACTCTCAATGTTGATCCGAAATTTAAGCCGGTCAGACAGTTCCTTCGGCGGTTTAATGAAGAGAGGCGGAAAGCTATTGGTGAAGAGGTGGCCCGGCTCTTGGCGGCCGGGTTTATTGTTGAAGTCTTCCACCCAGAGTGGTTAGCCAACCCGGTGCTCGTACTCAAGAAGAACGGCACCTGGCGAATGTGTGTGGACTACACGGACTTAAATAAGGCGTGTCCGGCTGATCCTTTTGCCCTCCCCGTATTGATCAAATCATTGATGCTACGGCAGGTTGTGCACGCTTAAGTTTCTTGGATGCTTATTCCGGATATCATCAGATTAAAATGGCAGTTAAGGACCAGGAGAAGACGGCGTTCATCACTCCCTTTGGAGCCTTCTGCTATGTATCCATGCCCTTTGGACTCAAGTGTGCACAGGCGACTTACCAGCGTTGTGTACAGAACTGTCTTCATAAACAGATTGGGCGCAATGTTCACGCTTACGTGGACGATATTGTGGTTAAATCCATAAAAGAGGAAACCCTGATAGATGATTTAAGGGAAACCTTTGATAATCTCCGGGTCTATAAGATGATGCTTAACCCGGCCAAGTGTGTCTTTGGTGTTCCTGCAGGCAAACTCTTGGGCTTCTTGGTTTCTGACAGAGGCATTGAGGCTAACCCGGAGAAGATCAAGGCCATCACCTCCCTGGCTAAGCCGGCGTGTATAAATGACGTTCAGCGCTTGGCGGGTCGCATCGCTGCTTTAAGCCGGTTTATAAGCCGTTTGGGTGAGAAGGCCATGCCCTTATATCAGTTGATGAAGAAAACTGATAACTTTGTCTGGAATGATGCAGCTAATACCGCCTTTGAGGATTTGAAGAAGCAGCTGGCAGAGCCTCCAGTCCTTGCTGCTCCGGTTGATAAGGAGCCCTTACTACTGTATGTGGCGGCAAACGCACGAGCCGTCAGTGTGGCTATTGTGGTGGAGCGCAAGGAGGAGGGTAAGGAGCATCCGGTTCAGCGGCCGGTTTATTATGTCAGCGAAGTACTCATTGAGTCTAAGCAGCGGTACCCGCATTGGCAGAAGCTGGTATATGGTGTGTTCATGGCAAGCCGGAAGCTTAAGCATTATTTTCAGGGTCATCCCATCACTGTGGTCAGTTCTGCCCCTCTTGGTGATATCATTCAAAACAGAGAGGCCACAGGGAGAATTGCTAAGTGGGCTATAGAACTTGGACCTCATGGTCTCAAATATGTGCCACGCACTGCTGTTAAGTCTCAGGCCTTGGTGGATTTCATCAATGATTGGACAGAGTCACAAGTACCCGAGCAAAAGCCGGATAACACGTATTGGACTATTCACTTCGATGGGTCCAGGCAGTTGGAGGGCTCGGGGGCTGGCGTTGTATTGGCTTCCCCTAAAGGTGACAAGTTCCATTATGTGCTACAGTTGATGTTTCCTTGCACTAACAATGCGGCTGAGTACGAGGCCTTGCTCCACGGTCTTCGGATGGCTAAGGAGATGAGCTTGAGCCGGGTAAGGTGCTTTGGTGACTCAGACTTGGTGGCTCAACAAGTATCAGGCAAGTGGGATTCTAAGGATCCTCTCATGGCGGCTTATCGCCGCGAGGTTGATGCCATTGCTGGGCACTTTCAGGGCTACCAAGTGGAGCACATTGATCGCAGGAAGAACGAGGCGGCTGATGCTCTAAGCCGGCTAGGCTCTCAGCGAAAGCCGGTGCCGCCTAACACTTTCCTGGACGTCCTGTATAACCCTTCAGTTAAGTTGCCTACAGAGGAAGACTTGGCTGTCCCTGACCCGGAGGCACGACTGGTGGCGGCTCTTCATGTCATACCAGACTGGACAATGCCATATCTGGCTTATATAACCCGGGGAGAGTTGCCTGAGGATGAAACTTTGGCCAGGCAAATAACCCGGCGGGCTAAGTCCATGATCATTATCGATGGCGAGTTACATCATCGCAGTGTTACAGGAGCGTTTCAGCATTGTGTCTCCCCTGAGGAAGGTCAAGAGATCTTGCGTGAGATCCATGAAGGGGATTGTGGCCATCACGCCGGCTCAAAGTCCCTTGTGGCCAAGGCTTTTCGTCATGGTTTTTATTGGTTGACGGCTCATGCTGATGCAGAGGACTTGGTCAGTAAATGTGATGGTTGCCAGAGATTCTCACGACGGGCTCATGTGCCGGCTCAGGAGCTGAGGATGATCCCGATCACTTGGCCCTTTGTGGTCTGGGGGCTTGATATGGTTGGGCCTTTTAAAAGGTCCAAGGATAAGAAGACCCACCTCTTGGTGGCAGTTGATAAGTTCACAAAGTGGGTAGAAGCTGAGCCAGTTAGCAAGTGCGATGCAGCCACGGCGGTTCAGTTTATGAAAAAGGTGATTTACCGCTTCGGCTTTCCGCATAGCATCATAACTGACAATCGCACCAATCTCTCCAAAGGCGCTATGGAAGAGTTTTGTCAACGAGAGCATATCCGACTTGATGTTGCCTCAGTGGCTCATCCTCAATCCAATGGTCAAGCTGAGAGAGCTAACCAGGAGATTCTGAAGGGCATCAAGCCCCGGCTTTTGGTCCCTTTGCAACGGACGCCGGGTTGTTGGGTGGAGGAGTTGCCTTCCGTCTTATGGAGCATCAACACTACTCCTAACAGGTCTACAGGCTACACGCCTTTCTTCATGGTCTATGGAGCAGAAGCAGTCCTCCCCAGTGATATCCGTCACGACTCACCTCGCGTGGCGGCTTATGTTGAGACGGATAATGAACAGGCGCGCCAGGATGCTCTTGACTTGTTGGACGAACAGCGTGATGTGGCAGCGGACCGTTCGGCGATTTACCAACAAGACCTGCGCCGTTATCATAGCCGCCGGGTCAAATCCCGGGTCTTCCAGGAAGGTGACCTTGTGCTCCGGCTCATCCAGGATCAAACAGATGCACACAAGTTATCCCCGCCTTGGGAAGGGCCCTTTGTGGTCAGCAAGAACTTACACAACGGGTCCTATTACCTCATTGACGTTCGGGAGCACAAAGATTCACGTAAGTCGGAGGAGGAGACCCGTCGGCCGTGGAACATAGCTCAGCTTCGGCCTTACTACACTTGAGCCACCGGCTCTCGTGGTGTACATATTTCTCTCAGACATATATATATTATGATGAAGCAATAAAGCAGGACCTCTGTCCTATTTTCTCCTCCAAATATGCACGTGTTGTTTTTGTTACAAGATTACATGAGGGCTTAAAGGAGGATCCGGCTTATGATCGTATTCGAATCGAGCCGTAAGCAGTAAAGTCACTTGGGGGCTTCCTGTTCAAACATGGGTCGTATTCGAACCAAAGAGAACATAGCTGTCGATACCCATTTGATTGGCAAAGTGCCGAGCTCATTGGGAGGTTATCTTTGGTCATATTTGAATCATAGTTTAACCCCTCTGAGAACCGACGTGGATTGTATTCGAATCAGCGTCATTAAACAATTCTTGAAATGACTTGGGGGCTTCCTGTTCAAACATGGGTCGTATTCGAACCAAAGAGAACATAGCTGTCGGTACCCTCTTGATTGGCATCGCCACACCCACTGCGGGCTATATGATCGTATCTGAATCATGGCTTAACCCCTTTGGGCCGGGTTTTTGGTCGTATTCGAACCGGAAGCCCCTAAAGTTCCTCTGCTTTATCACAAGCTTACTCTGATTATTTCAAGGTGTGTACGGCCGGGTCTCATTTGACCGGCTTAACTTTGAACGCCATGGGTGTCATTATGACACGTAAGTCGGAGTTAAGATACCAACCTTGTTACACGGGTTATCTAAACCGGAAGTATGCTCACAGACTGCTAAGTGCATTATTACGGCTGTGTTAAGGATATAATGGAGGACCAGTCTTTTTTGATTCGTATTCCGGGTTATCTATCCAAAACACCTGATTCTCAGGGCGGTAAGCCGCCTCGAGACTTGTGATCTGCCTTTCTATGCAGGATACTTAAAGGCACCTCTTTACGGTTGAGAAAAAACGAAGGGATGATTATGACCCGGAGAAACATCAAAGAGACAATTTCAAAGGACTTTCGCATTCAATACGTGCACGATGGCACGGCAGAGATGAACTGTTGCACCTACTCTATTACAAAAACTCATCAAATCTAACAAGGGTGGAGCATTGTTTGGTAAACCGACAGCCGAGTTACAATGCCCGCTGAGTGGAAGTCTCCGGCTCGTTCCTGTCCTCTCCTCCGGCTGATCCCAAGACTTGGAAGGTTGATGACTTCCAGTCGATGCCGCTGAGAGCCTCGAACTGGGCTTCCTCATCAATTAACCCGGTCGGGTCGATCTCTGGGGCGAAGGTGTGCTGACGAGCCGGCGGGATCAGGTTGAGGGCTTCATAGCGAGGGGTTGGAATCCTCTGATTCTCCGCGTCATAACCCGGCTGGTACTTGGTCAGAACTGTGTCATTCCCGATGAGGGTGGCCACCGGGCGTACAGCCTTCACGCACGCCGCGATGTCCTTCTGATCAAAAGCTGAGCCATCTTCCTTCAGGCTTGGATAACCCAGGGCGATGTCTGCCGGGTCTAGCTCCGTCAGGAATGCCTTGGCCCGGCTCAGCGCGGCGATTGCTCCGGCTCTCGCGGAGGCCCGTCGCAGCTCTTGGATCCGCTGAGGCAGAACGGCAAGCCGGCGCAGGACTTCGGCAAGATGAGTTGGCACCTTGTTGGATAGGGCCACCACCGCTAAGGCACGCTGTGACCCGGTGTAGAGCTGTTCCACCAGGGTATACATGGCCTTGAGCTTGGTGACCACGCTCTGGTTGAGGTTGGCACTTCTGGGGCCTGTTTAACAGAATCAGATAAGCCGGCGGCAAGGATGAATACTGAGACATAAACATTCTGACATTGATGAAAGTCGGTGAGGCGACTTACCGAAGATGGCGGCCACCATTTGGGAAACCTGGCGCTTTAGGCTGGTGAGCTCGGCGGTCTTCTCAGAGAGAGTCTTCTCCGCCTGTTCTGCCCGGGTCACCAGTGCGGCCTTCTCCTCAGCCCAGGCCTTCCGCTCAGCATCAAATTCTGTCTTCAGCTTCTCTTGAGCGGCGATGCTGGAGACAAACTTGGCATTTGCCTTCCGGGTCTCCATCTCCTGCATCTTCAGCCGGCTCTTGAGATCCGCAAGGTCCGACTCTAGCTTCTTGCTAACAGCCTGAATAAATTTCCGGGTTATTAACAGTCATTATATAAGTCCCAAGCGCTTTCCAAGAAAAGACACTTGGCACTTGGGGGCTAATGCATATTGAACGTATCTATCTACATACTGCCGGCTCAATTGAGTAAGCCGGAACCTAAGTCTACAACATATTCAAATCATAAGTCGTCGACTTGGGGGCTAGCATGGCAAAGGTAACTATGCAGTAAGTAAGAAGATAGCAGAAGGATACCTCAGATTTTTGTTGGATCTGGTTTACCATGGCGACCTCCACGTCCCGGCTCTTGTGCACTTGGCTGATGTAGCCAGAGACGAGCTCTCCAACGCTTCAAAAGAAATTGAGGGTCTTGATGAGATAAAGGATGTGAAAAGCTTACTTTCTGGGTTACCCTTCGGACTTTCAGCTGTGGCAAGGGCTCTGAGTCGGAGGAAAGTGACATTACCTCTTCAACCACCGGGTTACTGGCGCCGGTGTCATCCTGTCCATGAGCAAGTGTTGATAAGGAAAATAGCAACAAATAACAAGTACAGCAAAAATTTAAAGGCTTGGGGGTTACCTCTGACTCGGAGCTGTCGCTTAATTGCATCAGCTCCGAAGTAGTAGGCCTGCTTCCTTTTTTGCGAGGGGCGGCTTTCTTCGCCTTCCTGGCCTTCTTGGCCGCCTCATGGTCATACTTGACCCTCCAGAACTTGTCATCAGCCTGAAAAATACAATGAGGAATTCTTAAAACAGGTTCAGATGAAGGTTATGTGCAGACGAAGATGAAAATTTAAAGTCAGCGGCTTACCACTGGGGCTGGATTGGTCTTGCAGAAGGGGGCTAACCCGGTCCTTCCGCAGTCTTCCAGGCTCTCATTTAAAAGAGCCTTGGTCTCCTCCTCTGCAACATCTTCTGGAAGATCATTGCGGCTGTGCCTCTGAGGGTCATCCTTTCGCTCGGTGTACTCACACATTAAGCCGGGGCGGCGGCTCAATGGGATCACCCGCCATGAGATCCAGACCCGGACCAGGTCGATTCCTTTCAGACCGTTGCCCAGGAGGGCCTTGATTTTATTGATGGTAGGAAGCAGAGGCTGGCGCTCCGCTGGAGTCAGCTTATCCGACAGTGGGTGAGTCGGCTCTAGACGTGTTGGGCGAAAGCCGGGCAGCGGGCTTTTGTCAGCCGGGGACGTATCTTGGCAGTAGAACCAAGTCATGTTCCAGTCCTTGGGGTGGCTCGGCGGCTCTGCATAGGGGAATAGACAATCCCTACGCCGCTGGATGGAAATGCCACCTAACTCCAGACTCGGCCCATTGGCACACTCATTCTGGCGGTTTAAGTAAAACAACTCTCTGAAAAGCAGCAGACTTGGCTCTTCTCCAAGGTAAACCTCGCAGAAGAATTGAAAATTGCAGATGTTGGATACGGAGTTGGGTCCTATATCTTGAGGCCGCAAGTCAAAGAAGTTGAGCACATCTCTAAAAAACTTTGAGCCGGGCGGTGCGAAGCCCCGGCTCATATGATCTGCGAAGATCACTACTTCCCTGTCCCTTGGCTGTGGTCTTTCTTCTGACGGGTCAGGGGCACGGTAGGACATGACTTCTTTCTTAGGGAGATATCCGGACTTAACAAAATTGGCTAGGGTCTCGTTGGTGACGTTGGACCTCATCCAGTTGCAAGTGATGGGAGCCTTGGGAGGCATGGTGAAAGTTGGCAGTCTATGACAAAAGGAAAATGTCCGGGTTAATTATAAGCCGGAGATCTACAGTTCAAAACTAAGGTGGCGGCTTATGAAGGGGACTAATGATATATACTTAGGTACAGTGGGTTATTTAAGCCGCAGGGGCATACAGATTAAGTTGGTTATCTACGGCCTTACTACAGTTAAGCCGGAGGATTCTACGAAGCATGGCTTTCTTTAAACCAGAGGATTCTGCATCGCGTGGGTACTTTAACCCAGAATCATAAGCCGCCAAGATTCAATGGTTGCAGGTTTTACTAAGTGTGGTAAAACAGGTTTCACATATTGCAGTAACTTTTTTGGATCAAAATGGTCGGGTGAAATGAAAATTTTCTAGACCTAGAAACAGACGAGCGGATGTTCTTGAGCTCGAACGAAGCATCTATACAGTGGAAAAAGATCTACTGGTATTTGAAATGAGGCCTAAACAACTGCCGCACTAGTTCTATACAAGGCTAAAGATCAAACAAGGGCAGTGACTACGAGAACTACCGAAGCTTGTGGCAATGGCGATGAACACGAAGAACACGGCGAACCCTACTGCAGATCTACTCTACGGGGTGGTGAGAACTTACCGGAGCTGAAGAGGTGCGGGAGTCGCCGCCGTTTATCTGGTCCGAGTCAGGGTGATGCAGCGGCCAAGGTTGACGAAGACCGTAGGCGAGACGGCGGCGGCGGAGTGCGAGCTCAGTGAGAAAGGCAGTGGCGCGAGGAGGAAGAAGGAAGCGTGAGAAGAGCCTGTCGGGCCGGCCTATTTATAAGGCAAGGTCATAAGTGGGCGCGAGATTCAAGGAGACCACGGCGTGGTTATCTCCCCCCACGACGCCTCGATTTTCGGAATGACAGTAAAAGCAAAGATCCGTTGCGGATCTGGCGGAGTAAATAATGGACTTAATGGAGGATGACGTCACAGCGGATTATCCGGAGTCCAGAGGATGATGTCACTCCGGGTTACGGCCTTCACATGAATGGTAAGCCGGAGATTTTTTCTGTCAGAAGCGTTGAAGATTGACATGAGCCGGCTCAAATCAATCTGGGGCCTAATGTTGAGGATATAGACCTTAGAGTCACCCGCCAGGAGGGGCCGGGTTACTCGTATGGTTGTTGCCAGAAGCCCGGAGACAAGCTTGAAGACGATGGGCCAGAGATGGGCTAAGACCCGGATACGGCTTAAAGGCCATAGTTACAATCATTATTATGGTAGAACTTGTAGTGTAAGGCAAGTATGATTGAGAGTCCGAGCCGGACACTCTTATGAGCCGGCCGGGACTCTAAGGGCTGCTGGGCGTTTTCCTCCCTATATAAAGGGACGACCCGGCAGCGGTTTAGGGACGGGAAATCTGATCGAGAGCCGGGCATAAGAAGTTTAGCTCCCCGGTGATCGTAACCCTAATCAATACCAACTCAACTGGACGTAGGCTTTTACCTTCACCGTAAGGGGCCGAACCAGTATAAACCCTCGTGTCCCTTGTCCCACATTAACCCCTTCAAGCTTCCTAGTTGCGATGGCTTCACGACTGAGTCCTAGCTCGAGGACATCTGCCGTGACAATTCCACGACAGGTTCAGTTGCTAAGAGAAGTAACTCAGAACGGGAGTTGCAGAATGAACAGAAACTAGTTAAGGGCGAGGTGACGATGTGTGTTGGAAGTGGTTCCAAGATTGATATGATCATCATCGCGCACTCTCTATACTTTCGGGATTAGTGTTAAACCTAAATAAATGTTATTTGGCGTTTGCGTTTAGCATGAATATGAGTTGATCATGTTTATTGCAATACGGTTATTCATTTAAAGTCAAAGAATAATTGTTGTTCTATTTACATGAATAAAACCTTCGATGGTCATACACCCAATGAAAATAGTTTGTTGGATCTCGATCGTAGTGATACACATATTCATAATATTGAAGCCAAAAGATGCAAAGTTAATAATGATAGTGCTACTTATTTGTGGCACTGCCGTTTAGGTCATATTGGTGTAAAGCGCATGAAGAAACTCCATGCTGATGGGATTTTGGAATCACTTGATGCTTGCGAACAATGCCTTATGGGTCAGATGACTAAAACTCCGTTCTCCGGAACAATGGAGCGAGCAACTGACTTATTGGAAATAATACATACTGATGTATGCGATCCGATGAGTGTTAAGGCTCGCGGCGGGCATCGTTATTTTCTGACCTTCACAGATGATTTGAGCAGATATGGATATATCTACTTGATGAAACATAAGTCTGAAACATTTGAAAAGTTCAAAGAATTTCAGAGTGAAGTGGAAAATCATCGTAACAAGAAAATAAAGTTTCTACGATCTGATCGTGGAGGAGAATATTTGAGTTACGAGTTTGGTCTTCATTTGAAAGAATGCGGAATAGTTTCGCAACTCACGCCACCTGGAACACCACTGCGTAACGGTGTGTCTGAACATCGTAACCGTACTTTATTAGATATGGTGGGATCTATGATGTCTCTTAGCGATCTACCACTATCGTTTTGGGGTTATGCATTAGAGACAACAGCATTCACGATAAAAAGGGCACCATCTAAATCCGTTGAGATGACACCGTATGAACTGTGGTTTAGCAAGATACCTAAGCTGTCGTTTCTTAAAGTTTGGGGTTGTGATGCTTATGTGAAAAAGTTTCATCCTGATAAACTCAAACCCAAATTGGAGAAATGTGTCTTCATAGGATACCCAAAGGAGACAGTTGGGTACACCTTCTATCATAGATCCGAAGGCAAGACATTCGTTGCTAAGAATGGATCCTTTCTAGAGAAGGAGTTTCTCTCGAAAGAAGTGAGTGGGAGGAAAGTAGAACTTGATGAGGTAACTGTACCTGCTCCCTTATTGGAAAGGAGTTCATCACAGAAATCTGTTCCTGTGACTCCTACACCAATTAGTGAGGAAGCTAATGATGATGATCATGTAACTTCGGACCAAGTTACTACCGAACCTCGTAGGTCAACTAGAGTACTTTCCGCACCAGAGTGGTACGGTCATCCTATTCTGGAGTTCATGTTACTTGACCATGACGAACCTCCGAACTATGAGGAAGCGATGATGAGCCCAGATTTCGCGAAATGGCTTGAGGCCATGAAATCTGAGATGGGATCCATGTATGAGAACAAAGTGTGGACTTTGGTTGACTTGCTCGATGATCGGCATGTCATAGAAAATAAATGGATCTTCAAGAGGAAGAGGGACGCTGATAGTAGTGTTACTATCTACAAAGCTAGACTTGTCAAAAATGGTTTTTGACAAAGTTCAAGATGTTGACTACAATGAGATTTTCCCACTCGTAGGCGATGCTTAAGTCTGTCTGAATCATGTTAGCAAATTACCATATTTTATGAAATCTGGCAAATGGATGTCAAAACTACATTCCTTAATGGATTTCTTAAAGAAGAGTTGTATATGATGCAACCAGAAGGTTTTGTCGATCCTAAAGGTGCTAAGCAAAATGTGCAAGTTCTAGCGATCCATCTATGGACTGGTGCAAGCATCTCAGAGTTGGAATATACGCTTTGATGAGTTGATCAAAGCATATAATTTTATATAGACTTGCGGTGAAGCTTGTATTTACAAGAAAGTGAGTGGGAGCACTACAACATTTCTGATAAATATATGTGAATGACATATTGTTGATCGGAAATAATGTAGAATTTTCTGGAAAGCATAAAGGAGTATTTGAAAGGAATTTTTCAAAGAAAGACTTCGGTGAAGCTGCTTACATTTTGAACATCAAGATCTATAGAGATAGATCAAGACGCTTGATAAGTTTTTTCAATGAGTACATACCTTGACAAGATTTTGAAGTGGTTCAAAATGCAACAGTCAAAGAAAGAGTTCTTCCCTGTGTTACAAGGTGTAAAATTGAGTAAGACTCAAAGCCTGACCACGGCAGAAAATAGAGAGAGAATGAAAGTCATTCCCTATGCCTCAGCCATAGGTTCTATAAAGTATGCCATGCTGTGTACCAGACCTATTGTATACCCTACACTGAGTTTGGCAAAGGGAGTACAATAGTGATCTAGGAGTAGATCACTGGACAGCGGTCAAAATTATCCTTAGTGGAATAAGGATATATTTCTCGATTATGGAGATGACAAAAGGTTCGTCGTAAAGGGTTACGTCGATGCAAATTTTGACACTGATCCAGATGACTCTAAGTCTCAATATGGATGCATATTAAAGTGGGAGCAATTGGCTAGAGTAGCTCCGTGCAGAGCATTGTTGACATAGAAATTTGTAAAATACATACGGAACTGAATGTGGCAGACCCGTTGACTAAACTTCTCTCACAAACAAAACATGACCACACCTTAGTACTCTTCGGGTGTTAATCACATAGCGATGTGAACTAGATTATTGACTCTAGTAAACCCTTTGGGTGTTGGTCACATGACGATGTGAACTATGGGTGTTAATCACATGGTGATGTGAACTATTGGTGTTAAATCACATGGCGATGTGAACTAGATTATTGACTCTAGTGCAAGTGGGAGACTGAAGGAAATATGCCCTAGAGGCAATAATAAAGTTATTATTTATTCCCTTATTTCATGATAAATGTTTATTATTCATGATAGAATTGTATTAACTGGAAACATAATACATGTGTGAATACATAGACAAACAGAGTGTCACTAGTATGCCTCTACTTGACTAGCTCGTTGATCAAAGATGGTTAAGTTTCCTAACCATAGACATGAGTTGTCATTTGATAAATGGGATCACATCATTAGGAGAATGATGTGATTGACTTGACCCATTCCGTTAGCTTAGCACTTGATCGTTTAGTATGTTGCTATTGCTTTCTTCATGACTTATACATGTTCCTATGACTATGAGATTATGCAACTCCCGTTTACCGGAGGAACACTTTCTGTGCTACCAAACGTCACAACGTAACTGGGTGATTATAAAGGTGCTCTACAGGTGTCTCCGAAGGTACTTGTTGAGTTGGCGTATTTCAAGATTAGGATTTGTCACTCCGATTGTCGGAAATGTATCTCTGGGCCCACTCGATAATACACATCACTATAAGCCTTGCAAGCAATGTAACTAATGAGTTAGTTACGGGATGGTGTATTACGGAACGAGTAAAGAGACTTGCCGGTAACGAGATTGAACTAGGTATTAAGACATCGACGATCGAATCTCGGGCAAGTAACATACCGATGACAAAGGGAACAACGTATGTTGTTATGCGGTTTGACCGATAAAGATCTTCGTAGAATATGTAGGAGCCAATATGAGCATCCAGGTTCCGCTATTGGTTATTGACCGGAGACGTGTCTCAGTCATGTCTACATATTTCTCGAACCCGTAGGGTCCGCACGCTTAACGTTCGGTGACGATCGGTAATATGAGTTTGTGTGTTTTGATGTACCGAAGGTAGTTCGGAGTCCCGGATGAGATCGGGGACATGATGAGGAGTCTCAAAATGGTCGAGACATAAAGATCGATATATTGGACGACTATATTCGGACATCGGAAAGGTTCCGAGTGATTCGGGTATTTTTCGGAGTACCGGAGAGTTACGGGAATTCGCCGGGGAGTAGATGGGCCTTATTGGGCTTTAGGGGAAAGAGAGAGAGGAGGCTGCGCCCTCCCCCAAGGCTTAGTCCGAATTGGACCAGGGGGAGGGGCGGCGCCCCCTCCTTCCTTCTCTCCTCTCTTCCCCTTCCTTGTCTCCTACTCCTACTACTTGGAAGGGGAGGAATCCTACTCCCGGTGGGAGTAGGACTCCTCCAGTGCGCGCCATAGGGGCCGGCCCTCTCCCCCTCCTCCACTCCTTTATATACGTGGCCAGGGGGCACCCCATAGACACACAAGTTGATCATTGATCTCTCTTAGCCGTGTGCGGTGCCCCCCTTCACCATAATCCACCTCGATCATATCGTAGCGGTGTTTAGGCGAAGCCCTGCATCGGTAGGATCATCATCATCGCCATCACGCCGTCGTGCTGACGAAACTCACCCGCAAAGCTCTGCTGGATAAGAGTTCGTGGGACATCATCGAGCTGAACGTGTGCTGAACTCGGAGGTGCCGTACATTCGGTACTTGGATCGGTCGGATCCTGAAGACGTACGACTACATCAACCGCGTTGTCACAATGCTTCCTCTTTCGGTCTACGAGGGTACGTGGACACACTCTCCCCTCTCGTTGCTATGCATCACCATGATCCTGCATGTGCGTAGGAATTTTTTTGAAATTACTACGTTCCCCAACAATTTGCGCACTCGGTTTGATGATTGATGTAGAAAAACTCCGAGAAGAGAATCACAGTTGGCTCCGTCTGAAGATAGACTTCACAAAATACTTGACACTGACATAAGTTTGTCATCAAGTTCGGACCAACATCTTGGGGATGGAGGTTAAAGAAGTTAAGGAAATACCTAAAGAATTTTGAGCCGGGTGGTGAAAAGCCCCTCTAAAGATGATCGACAAAGATAACAACCTCTCCCTGATTAGGATGAGGGGGGTTTTCTCCTTCTGATGCTCGCCAGCTAACAGCATCTTGAGCCGGCAATATACCTTGGGTTACGAGGTCATTGAGAATTAGGGAGGATACTTGGGACCTCGCATAGTTGCACGTCACGGTTCTTGCCATGATGAGTCGCCTAAAGACTAGAACTGCAGACAAAGTATGAATGGTGGGTCATTTCTTATGAGTGATAAGTCGCCAGTTCGTTTATATGATGAGCTGACAAAATAATGAGGTCACTATGATTACAGAGGGCGGTTCAACATATCGATTCTATTATTGAGCGGTCGGTCATTCAAAACATTGAGCCGGTCAGATGAAGGGACAACTATGGTATTCAAGCTAGGTGAGTTATGATATGCAATAATGAGCCGACAAAGCATAGGGAGACTCATCCTACTTGAAGACCTATTTTGGTTTTGGTTTTTCAGCTAAGTGCTAGACAGAAATAGGTTTCTGTTGAAACGATTTCTACTACAGATCTACAAAACGGTTACAAAAAGGAATTCACTAAACCTAAGGTGGACAGTGGAAGCATTGGCGAGCTTATTTGCGGAGTCTAACAAAGATATGAAATTTCCAGATGCAAAAATGGTGTTGCTATCGTTAATGGAGTATTTCTATGGATGTTTCATTTGAATCTAAATCTAAATAGCAGGTAATGGTGATGTGAACTGAAGAACATTGATGAGCCACAAAGAACGTTGAGGTATTGCTACGGATCAAAAGGGGGAAATGAGTCATACCTGCATGCAGTGGACGACCCCGGGATGATCTTCAGCAGCCTTGGCGGTGGCTAGCGTGAGGAAGAAGAAGCAGTCAACGTCGCCGAAGAGACCATGGTTGCACGTTGGTGGAGCTCTGGTCACGGAAGGCTGAGGTGCGAGGAAGAAGAAGCAAGAGGATGAAGTGGTAAAAGTGAAGGGGTAGACACCTCGGGTATATAAGGAAAAGGAGAAGGAGACAGGGCAAGCGCGAGAATAGAGGCGACACAATAACTTTTTGAGTAAGGGATGCCTAGATTTTCGGGCTTGACAGATATTCACAAAAGATTTGCTGTGATGTCATGCTTGACCTTTTGAAATTCCAGAAGATGACTTCATACTTCAAAAGATAAATACTAACAAGTGTGAAGTATCATTAGCCAGAACCTATGACACGGCCACGATGCAGATTGAAAGGAGGAGATGACCCGGAAATATTATCAATCTCGATTGACATGAATGAATTCAAGTCAAATCTGGGGGCTAATGTTGGGGATATAACCCCACAGTATGACCTGCCCGTTTAGGGTCGGGTTATACAAATGCTGGCCTGAAGAACAAGACTTGAGATGGGCTATGGCGATCAAGACCACAAGGCCTGCAGGGTGACTCATAGAGTGGGCCAGTTCACAGCCCAACACCTAAGGCGGCGGCTCATCGTCATAAGGACGCCATAGTTCTTTTACTTAGGAAACAAGACATAAGGAAACTGACTAGGGCACATCTTGTACTACGACCCGGACTCTGTTGTAAGCCCGGGGCCTCCACCTGTATATAAAGGGGAGCCCCTGAGGCAGAAAGCCTAGGTGACACGCTATCGAGTACTAGGTTAGCCAAGTTGCACCATCATCAATAGCAATCAAGGAGGAGTAGGCTTTTACGTCCACCATGAGGGGCCGAACCTGGGTAAACCCTTGTCTCTCGACCCCGACCAACCCCATTCAAGCTACTACTAAGAGGTGATGGCCTCACGACTAAGTACTTTCACGAGGACATATGTCGTGAAAAAACCATGACACACCCCTTCCAAATGGGTACTTTTGATAACCAAACTTCTAGTTAATGAAAGTATAGCATTTCCTCAATGAGTTCAAAACCAACAATAAATCTTAATTTAGTAAACACTCTTCACTCAAATGTAGTCTACGTCATTTTTTATGAAGTTAATTAAAAGGTCATCATAACCATTGTTGAAGATGTCTTTCGATCGCTGATTTATTGTTTGCCATTGTCTAGCCGATAAGATAAATCAGCCAATATGCCGAAAAATTGGACAATATGCCGATAAACTGGCTGATTTATCCCTCATCATGGGTCAATTGATAAGTTCCCGATAAGCGATATCCCCAACATTGATCATAACATACCATTGAGGGGGTTGGCCCCTATGGTTGGGGAGGCTTCCGGGTGGAAGAAACCAAGGAAGTATCAAGGGTTCTGTCCATTGCTATCGGAAGCTTATCTACATCACTTGATACAACATTCAGGGTTCACCTCGATTGGATGGATGTGTGATAACCCACAAGTATAGGGGATCACAACAGTTTTCGAGGGTAAAGTATTTAACCCAAATTTATAGATTCGACACAAGGGGAGCCAAAGAATATTTGAAGGTATTAGGAGCTAAGTTGTCAATTCAACCACACCTGGAGATTAATTATCTGCAGCAATTAATCGGTAGCACAACAATATGATAGTTTTGATAGTAGTGACAGCAGCAATGGTAACAGTAACAGTGATAGCAGTAATTTTGTAGCAAGATCAATATAAATAAATTTGTAGGCATTGGATCGGTGACTTGTTGGATGATATTCATCATGAGACAGTTATAACCAAGGGCGATACGGCACTAGCTCCAGTTCATCGATATAATGTAGGCATGTATTCCGTAAATAGTCATACGTGGCGGCGGGGTCCATATTGGAAACTAAGGGATATTAAGGCCTCCTTTTAATAGAGAACCGGAACAAAGCATTAACACGTAGTGAATACCTGAACTCCTCAAACTACGGTCATCACCGAGAGTGGGCCCGGTAGTTGTCACTCGAGGGTTGTCAGATCATAACCGTAATAGGTGACTATGACTTGCAAGATCGGATCTAAAACATGGATATAATGATGAATTCATAAACGGTTCAGATCTGAGTTCATGGCACCTGGGCCCAAAGTGACAAGCATTAAGCATAGCAAAGTCATAGCAACATCAATCTAAGAACATAGTGGATACTAGGGATCAGGTCCTAACAAAACTAACTCGATTACATGATGAATCTCATCCAACTCCTCACCGACTAGCGAGCCTACGAAGGAATTACTCACTCCCGGTGGGGTGCATCATGGAATTGGCGATGGAGATGGGTTGGTGATGACGAAGAACGAAGATCCCCTCTCCGGAGCCCCAAACGGACTCCAGATCTGCCCTCCCGAGGAAGAACAGGGCTTGGCGGTGGCTTCGTCTCATGGATCACGATAATTCATTCTCCTTGATTTTTCTGGAAATATGTGATTTTATAGTATCAGGGGGTCGTCAGCGGGGTCACCAGGTGGGTACAACCCACCTGGGCGCGCCAGGAGAGGGGGGCGCGCCCTGGTGGGTTGTGCCCACCCAGGGGCCCCTCTCTGGTGGGTCTTCTCTTTTATTCCATAAAAAATCCTCACAAAGTTTCATTCCATTCCGAGAAGTTTTATTTCTGCACACAAAAACAACACCATGGTAGTTTTGCTGAAAACAGCGTCAGTCCGGGGTTAGTTTCATTCAAATCATGCAAATTAGAGTCCAAAACAAGAGGAAAAGCATGAGAAAAAGTAGATACGTTGGAGACGTATCAACTCCCCCAAGCTTAAACCTTTGCTTGTCCTCAAGCAATTCAGTTGATAAACTGAAAGTGAGAAAGAAAAACTTTTACGAACTCTTTTTCTCTTGTTTGCATAAATAAGCTTAAATAGCACCTAGGTTTTCAGCCAACATTATAACTAACCATGTCAACAATAACTCTTAAAGATTATAATGACTCATCGAGCAATAATAAGATATCTGAAACGGCAACACGTTGGCAAAACAACCATGGTATAATATGACAATTGTGGTATCTCGCTAGCCCTTTCTGAGATCACAAAACATAAATGCAGAGCACCTCCAAAGTTCAAGCAGCGACTAAACATTGTAATTCATGGTAGAAAAGATCCAGTCATGATGCACCCAATGTTAGCTACACACAATGCATAAATCACAACAACTGTGCTCTACGTAGTTTCTGGCGCTTGTGTTTAGGAGGTGGTGACACAACATAAAAGTAAATAGATAGTCCCTTCACAGAGCGAAGCAGTGATTTGCAGAGGTGCTAGAGCTTAATTTTTAAAACAGAGATAAATGATATTTTGTGAAATGCACCCTTCTTATTCACTTCACAACTATTAGTTATCAACATCTTCCATGCTAAGCACTCTAGTGGCGGTTCCCAAGCGATAAAAGTAAAGGTTTTGACTCCATTGGGAGTTTTTGTTTGATTATTTCAGAGATGAACTCTTTTTCATGTTTTAGTTTGGGATTGGGCATCCCTATTACCCCCGATTTCCTCGTGTGATGGTGAGTGAATAAACACTCGACTTGAGAATAACCCGCTTAGCATGGAATATACTGCCACCTCCTGTCGTTCCATGAACGATCCAGGCACACAAAACAGATATTTTTTTAGAAGTTTTTAGAGGTGGCACATGCAAATTTACTTAGGACGGCAGGGTAATACTGTATATAGGTAGGTATGATGGACTCATGTGGAATAACTTTGGGTTCAAGGTTTTTGATGTACAAGCAGAATTCCCACTTAGTACAGGCGAAGGCTAGCAATTTAGATTGAGAAGCGGCCAGCTAGAGAGCAACAACGATCATAACCATGCATTATGCATAAGTAACATTGGACACTAGCATGAGTAGGATATGAACACCATGAACATAAATATCATAGATGCTATGTTGGTTTTGATTCAACTACATGCATGAACATGTACCAAGTCAAGCCACTCGAACATTCAGAGGAGGATACCATATCATCATACTACATCACAATCATTTTAACGCTATGTTGATATCCAAGATAAATCATTATCAACTCCCAGCTACTCATGCATGGCATGAGAAACTAAAATCTCTAATTTTCATTGCAAACATGTTTAATCATAATGGGCTGAAGCCTGTATACTAGGTTAAACATATTTACACAGACAGAACAAGTCGAGTTCATACCAGTTTCTCTTTGCCATGGCCAAATCATCGAATGTCGTCATTATTTCCTTTCACTTGCACGACCGAATGATATGAAAATAATAATAAGTGCAAGAGCGCCATGGACTAAGCTGGAATCTCCAAACATTTTATTCAACATGAGAAGACAAAGTAAACTGGGCTCTTTATTAGTTCAAAAATTATTCATATGAGAGCCACTCAACATTCTCATCATGGTATTCTCCTCGGTACAACTCAAATAAAAAGAAAAGAAATTCAGAGAAACACACTGAAATATTTTGGAGTTTTTGGTTTTCTTCAATAAGAAAAATAAAAAAGCAAAAAGGAGAAAAACTATTTACACGGGAAAGCTCCCAACACGCGAAAGAAGAACAAGAAAATCTTTTTGGATTTTCTACTTAGTGCTACTACTAAGCATGCATAGAAAGTAAATTACTACAACTAATTTTTTTTGGTTTTTCTAAGGTTTTTCAAACACACGAGAAGAAAGCAAGAAAATAAATCTAAGCATGGATTATACAATGAAAAAGTGTGAACACCGACAAGTGGTATGAATGAACATGAATGTAAAGTCGGTGAGAACGCGTACTCCCCCAAGCTTAGGCTTTTGGCCTAAGTTGG